>NC_063191.1:35239973-35407473 GCF_017589495.1 Alosa alosa | reverse complement strand
ACGAGGGCCCCTATCGGGTTCAGATCAACTGGGTCTGTTTAGGAGACGGGTGGCGTCTGCAAATTTGCTGCCGATTAGATCATCAGAAAATGCAAACTCAAAACTGGTTCCAGGGTTTCTGACACCCCAAGGCTCAACATCCATGCAAGCAGTGCTTCTTCTACCACCTACGGCCGTGAGGCTGTTTTTTTATAAATAGCAAAAGCGAGCGTGTGTTACGATTACACCAGATGAATATTTCAAGTGTGTATACGCTTCCCTGGAGCAGCAGAGAGGAAGATGTGAATTTATTCAAAAACACTTTTACCCGATCGACAGGGAACTAAGAATTCATTCCTCTTTTCCAGTTAGCTCATATTTCACCACATGCCAATATTTTGCATTGCAGGTAAAAAGATCATATTTTTTAAACAGAAGTTATGAATATCTGATGAATGCTCAAATAAGAAAATTAGTTATTTGCATGAGCTCTCATCTGTCTTATCCCCCCCCCCCTCCTTATGAAAGCATTTCACTCTGAGGTATTCTTCAACCACCCATTAAAGCCTTCTTTGAATATTCAAAAATTCAGATTCTACGGTCTGCCTGACTGCACGCTATTCAAACATGTTGTCTTTGGAGACAGAGAGGATTTTACAGCTGCCCTGGTGCTTTGAGGCGGTGCAGCCAGGGCCCCATTGATGGACAGGATGCTTTGTCCTGTATCCCTGGGAACCTCTTTCAGTCCGCTGGGCCAAAGGCCTCTCTCTTACACTAAGCCGAGGCCCTGCCATGGCCCCACTCGGTTTTTAGTGGCCAGTGATAATAAGCGTGCGAGACGGCCACTCTTAACCCGGGCCTTTGGCTTCATACGCACTCCGGCAACCACTCGCATCGCTTTTGTCTCAAACCGTTGCCTCTTTGAGGGAAGCACACAGAGTTAACACTATTACTGGGATTAGAAAGGGGAAGCGTTACTCATCTGAAACGGAGTGGCGGGAATTTGTATGGTTTGTGCTTGTTTACACAGGAATCATAGTTAAGTAAAACATTTTTTAGATATAACTTATGTTGTTATAGCTATTAGCGTCCTGGTAAAAACTGACTAACTACAGCCACCTGCCTCTAAACAAGTTTTCTGTTAGTCAATACCATGGGTAAAAAGTTAAATTATCACAAGATTAAACATGACTTATCCGCCCACAGACAGTGTAAAGGTGTAATATCTGTGTGTAGTCGACAGATCAAGTGAGACATCTAATCAGCATACACACCCAGATACTTTCTCTGTCTGTCAGGTATGCAGTATGTTTGACATGCATTTATAGTAAATCATGTGCACCGAAGCCCACTTTAGTTATCTGCTCATATCTCATCACACCACTTCAATAGTGCCTTGCTGAGAAACAGGAAGAAGACCATGTGAATGCTGATTTTGAGTAGCCTGGAAAATCCAGACCCTGATAATCTAGAAAGATTAAGGGTCTGGCCAAAAACAATGTAATGGCCCAACTCGAGGGGCGGCAACAAGCATGCATTTAAAAATCTCACTGCACCCAATTGGATAACACTAGACCATGTTTACTCTGAATGATTTCGGACTTCGACGCAATCGGATAACACTACGACCAATGTGTACTGTCCTTCAACGTTGCAGCGCTGTCTTCATCAGTTTAGCTGGTTCCCCGGAATGCTGGGGTAAAAGTAACGTGCATCATTGCTCTTTGCCAGAGTGTCTCGCAGAGACAATTCCATTGTGCTCTCACGAGAACTCTGGATTTCCAGGGTAGATTTTGAGTCTTTTGATGATAAAATTTGCAGCTTTTTTCAAATAAAGAAATTCTGATAAAACTGCCTGAGTGCTTCTCTTGGGCAACAGTTTTCAAACTGAAGCACATAACATACACTGTACACTGACAGACAATGTACAAGAGATAGATCCATAATAAAAAAAAGAATGCACGCAAAACAACCAACCTTGACCAACTCTGCCAGTGACTGGAATGAATTCCAGTTGCAGTGAACAAAAGAGACAAAGACACTACGGAGTGCTGCCCTCCCTCCCTGTATGGGATTAGCCTTCACACATAATGAGAAACCGTATCGAGACCACAAACCAAGAAAACACAGACACCTTTTGGATTGAAAAAAAAGTTCCAAAACATTACAAAAAAGACCACACAAACCTAGTCACTAAAGCCTATAAATCGATGGACTGGTCTTTACCTGCTCAGGGTGAGGTTGTAAGGTTTATGCAACCTCACACAACTACAAAATATGTATTCATGCTGAAACTGATTAGTCAACAAAGATATGGTGCAAGTCTGTTATGTTATATTGTGTATACATCTTTGCTCAAAGTATGAATCTGAAAATGTTCTGAACGGACATTTTAACATTTTGCCTTTGACAGCAAGCTACCAACAGTATGATTATTAAAATCCATAAAAACTGAAATGAAAAATATTCATGAGGTATAAATCCACTCTACAGCGGCATGAAAACAATGCTTGAACGTTCTATTTGGTTCCCAATCTACTTCCTCTGCATTAAGATAACATATGGAATGTTAAAACGGAAGCCTTGTGGGGCCAACTATGATGCTGATAATGGAACTCTCTTGAAAGGGTCTATAAATCCACTCTACAGCGGCATGGAAAAAACCCTTGTTGTTTTTCTCAATGTTGTGTAGATATGACTTAGTTTAGCATTTCCAACTAATGCTGATTTGGAGATAGTCAGACATGTTTCCTCTGCACTGGACAGAATGGTGTCACCACAGCAATGTTATTCTTATTTTGCTTAACCTGCTGAGAAAAGGATCTCCCAAAAGCAGGCCTTTAGTGGGCAGCCGTGGCCCACTGGTTAGCACTCTGGACTTGTAACCGGAGGGTTGCAGGTTCGAGCCCCGACCAGTGGGCTGTGGCTGAAGTGCCCTTGAGCAAGGCACCTAACCCCTCACTGCTCCCCGAGCGCCGCCGTTGTAGCAGGCAGCTCACTGTGCCGGGATTAGTGTGTGCTTCACCTCACTGTGTGCACACTGTGTGCTGTTTGTGTTTCACTAATTCACCGATTGGGTTAAATGCAGAGACCAAATTTCCCTCACGGGATCAAAAAAGTATATATACTATACTTTTCCCTTTTTACCCACCATTAAGTACATGTTCAGAGCTACCCTTCTGCTCTCACTTGCTGAAGAAACGGAGACGCTTCTCTCCTGAGGCCCCTGTGGACTGGCATTGTGGCTTGTTAGTGATCCTATTCCTGATAAGTGGTGTCAGTAAAGTGACCTGACCAGTCTTCGTGAAAGAAAAATATTTTTACAGACGGAGAGGCACCGCATGGAATATAATTGAGATGTTACGGCCCTTTCAAGTTTCAAATGCACAAGGATGACTTCCTTCAGCATGCAGCTCTCAGATTTTTTCTTATGATATATGAGCACATTGTTCAAAAGCTCAAATTTCCCAGATGTAGAGATCCACTTCTAGTTCAAAGCCAGTCAAACAGGAAAAACAAACGAAGCAAAAACGTCTTCTTCAACTTCCATGACTTGGCAGAAACACAATGTTCAATTTCAAGGTGCAACAATGTGGCACAAAATGTACAGAGTAAAAAGAAAAACTCTGAGCATAAATGGGTCACCTTTGTAAATATAATTTGTGAAAGTAAACCTGAGGAATCATTTCTAGCCCTCGAGGTCGAGTGAAAAGTCAAGAGGAAAGAGTGTGTACAAAAAAAAAAACAGACTTGGTTCATGATTCAAACCACAATAGCGGTGGTATTGATTTATGTCAAACCTGTGGGAATGCATGACTAAATCAGGGGGAAAAGATTCAAAACGCTTTTTAATGTGGTAAAGCAAAGTTTCAGAGTATGAGGCCTCAGCAGGGTGCCCGCAAGGTAGAGCAAATGTCAGCTTATGGAAACTCCACTGCCTCTAAAACCACAGCTTGATAATGAGACGACAAGTGGAGAGCATTGGAGAGACATTTGTGAGTATTATCATGCATCTCAAATCTCAGTTGGTGAACACACACACACGCACGGGCACACATACACACATGCGCACAAACAAACACACACAAACACACGCACACAAACAAACACACACATGCAAACGTACATGCACACTAACAAACAAACACACACACACAAACACACACACAAACACACAACAGTCAGAATATCTAATGAGATGCTCTCACATGAGTTCCTGATAACACCCAACATGGCATGTGCACAAGTAGCATCATTGTATTTTATAATCCCCATTACTGTAACACGACCCGTGATGACTGCACTCAAAACACTGCACTGACAAGGTCATAAACCAGTGGTGCTGTTACTCGCCCTCATAAACCAATGGTGCTGTTACTCGCCCTCATAAACCAATGGTGCTGTTACTCGCCATCATAAACCAATGGTGCTGTTACTTGCCATCATAAACCAATGGTGCTGTTACTCGCCATCATAAACCAATGGTGCTGTTACTCGCCATCATAAACCAATGGTGCTGTTACTCGCCATCATAAACCAATGGTGCTGTTACTCGCCCTCATAAACCAATGCCCTCATAAACCAATGGTGCTGTTGTTACAAACCAATGGTGCTGTTATCATAAACCAATGGTGAATTACTGCCATCATAAACCAATGGTGCATTACTTAAAAATTCTGTTACAATTAACATTACTTCTTGAAAATTCCAATATTTCCAGGGAAACACCCGATAGCAAACAAGATGTTCAATTTTGATGTTTCACTTTCACAGGCAAAATCCCTGCCTACAGCCTACATGAACGCTATACTGGCTTTAAAGCCACATGCTGCTGGAGTGCCCACTTGTCGGAGCAGAATAAGAGTGCTAATAACGGAGCAGCTGATGAAAGCAGCTGGATGATCGCGCGCCAGCCAACGCAAGAGAGAGGAGACACATCACTGGCCCATCACTGCTGCCGCGGAGCTGCAAGTGATAGATGTGAGGGGCCTCCCAGGTTAATGATGTTTACTGGCATCGGCTCAAAACCACCGCAGAAACAAATTCCATGTGTTGTTGAGATGATGGTAATTATCCACCTCAGTGCTGTATATTTCAGCAGTCCAAGTGCAGCACTTAAAGGCAGCATGGGACTCATGGAAATACTAAACGGTAATGGTCCTGTTTCAGCAATGGGAACAAGAGTACATAACAAGTTGGGTCGTAATCCAAAATGGCTGCCAGGAGTTGTCTTTGTCTTTGCTGTCAGAACAGAAATGGATCCTGTAAAGCCGCTGTACGCATTATGTAACGATCTGGCAGCCGATAATAAAAATGGATTCCTCTGGTCACACCTGAGGGGCTTTCCAGGACAAGCTGTCCTGTTCACTTTCTCTTTCAGCACAGGTGCTCTTCTGCTCTCCACGAGCCACTTTACTACACACACACACAAACACAAACACACACACACACACACACACACACACATACACAAAGTGGCATAAATACTCCACTGCGACCAGGGCAGAGAAATGTGTTCTGGTTGTGAATTTCATTTTTCATTAAGTTTTGGTGGTAATTAAAACAACTTACAGTTTGTCTAGGGACGGAGTATCTGATGAACCACCAGCAGACATTCTTTCTAAAATCATGTAATCATTGCCACACAACATGTGACATTTATAAGACAGATTCCCACTCTTGGTGTTTTGCATAGCCTAGGCTACAGTTACACCCAACCATACCAAGGTACTTATTGCATCAGAAAATCAGACAGCTGCACTGAAAGCAGTTACAACTATTTGCATTCTGTTCCATTTATTCAAATACAGTACTAGCTAAATGGAGATAAGTTAGTCATGGTGATCTCTGTAAATCGATAATTTCATGGAAGTATACGGACAAAAACACTCCAAGGCTATATGTTAGTCTTACTGTAATGCGTGGCCTGCACTCAGTTATGCCCCAAACACACCTGTCATAAATGAAGCCTACTGTATCATCAGTGAAGAAAGACCAAAAGAAATTGTGAGATCATCTGTACCTCTACACAGCTCTCATCCAGCGCCAGGCCTTTTGATCCAAGGCACAAGCATATTTGTACAGCTTGACAATGAGATATAGTGTTTAATGTTGTGATGCATTTGCAATAATGTTGTTCACACACACACACACATTCACATAAACACTCACATACACACAGGCATACATGGCAAGTCCTTGCTGCTAACTGCCAACTGTTCACCAGGCTCATAGCCACCAAAAGACTCAGTGTGCTCAAAGTGTGTAATTTGATTCCACAAAATAATTTACACCCCCCACCCCACCCAAAAACAATCCTCCCCAAACTGGGGAACCTCCCCCCGAGCTTTCTCATTGTAAGCAGGTTGTAATTAAAAGGCAATTTATGCATGGATTAACTTTAATTAGCCGATTAGCTGATAATTTGCAAGAAGAGAACACTGCAGTGTAGCAGTTTGCAGACTTCAGGTCCAAGGGGGCTGAATTTATCCCCCAGTCTTAAAGACTCCCTCAGCACATGTGCTGGGCCCATATGGAAATCAGCAGTTATGTCCCTATCAGTTAGGCACATCATCTCTCCTGCATCAAACGCTGACGAGACTTTGGTTTACTATTAAAAAGAGGAAATAAGATTTTGCTTGTGAAATGACTCTCACTTTGTCATTTCACAACAGGAAAATGTTTTCACTTGCTGGATGGATTTCATAGGATACATATGTAAAAAGGAGAGTCCTGTGTTGGTACACAGGGTTGGGACATAGGTTACAGATGGCTAGTCACCTGATAAAAATAAGAAGTAATATAATTCCATCAAAGTATAACCTTTACATTTATATGTTATACATTACCATTGAACTAATCAAAACAACACTCAACATTTGAGTACTGGCAAATGAGTGGATCCTATCTACACAGTTTAAAGATACAATACAACATACTGTAACATATGCAGTAAATACATAGACTTTATAGTCATCAACCTGATTTGCACATTGGTTTTATTAGAACATTTCTATTTTTATTAGGAAAAAAATCAACATTATCTGTTCTGTACCCACTATGGTCCAACAAACCTTCAACAAGTGTCTCATCTTATTTCATCCTTAGTGGGAAGCTACACCAGGCGCGTAACTGAAGCGCTCCATTCGCGTTGCATCTGCTGCAACAATTAGCTGCCACTGTAATCAGTGGAAGTAGCTACACCAGATGTGATAGCGGCGCGCACGTTCGAAAAAAATAATAGACCAGTCTTCTAAAATGGATTTTACACGTTGCGAACGGAATGCTTCAGTTGCGCGCCTGGTGTAGCTTCCCTGTTAAGGTTAGGCCTGTAGCTGTGCACCTGACAGTTGCTGTAATCTCTCTAGTCCTAACCCACCCCGGGTTTGGGAGTAGATAGCGCATGGTTTATGGATCAAAGGGTTCAAACAGTTAGATACCTCTCCTCCTCTCCAGCCCAGGGCTGGAGCCAAATTCCCTCTCTTCAGACCCACCAAATGGGTCAGAGTTGCAGCTTCCTCCCTCAGCATATACCCGGAGCAGTGTGCTGAGGTCGAATGGGGTGAGGTGGTCATGACTGCATTGCTTTGAGATTGATGGGGCTTCGTTCCCAGCACAGCATGCAGGCAATGTTTCAGGTTACCAGAGACTGGTGAGGAGACAGCAGGCGACAGAGTATGGGGGTGGTGTGTGTGTGTGTGTGTGCGTGTGTCAAAGGTTTCGAACACGTTAGCACAAGAGTCACTAAAAGAAGGAAGCTGAAGTGAAAGGAAAGAGAGCAGGTTTACCTACCGTCAACACAGGCACTTTTTAGGACTATAAATAACTGGAAACGTGTGGGGGTCGAGGGGTGGGGGGGCTTGCACGGCACAAAGAGCCTAAGCACGAGAAGTGCTTGCAATGTGTGTGCACAGCCTGGAGGTTGCGATGAAAAACGTCTCCAAGGCATAAAACTCTAAAGCTCACTCTGGAGATGGTGGGAGGATGCTGTAATCAGCGCTCCATGCATGTGGAGAGAGCTGCAATGTAATTGTGTACGTACTGGAGCACCTTTCTCTCTTCTCCAGCTGCAATTGTTTGTTTGTCTGTTTTGCCTCAAAATTCTCCTTGTGACCCTCCAGAATGGCAAGGATTGATATAATGTACGTGATTGTAAACGTCTGTTCATATGGATTGTCTTGCAAGCTATCATACACACACTAAAAAAAGGCACATGTACCAGTTGTTTATGACTTCAATATCAGTAGATATGTAAGAAAAAATTGCATACATCAAAATTGTATGGAAGAAAAACTTTGAAATACATTCTCTTTCAGTGAATCATAAAGCAGTGAATTATTAAGCATTTTCCATAAATTGTTTTTATTATTTCTTCCTTCCATATCTGCACATGCATATTGAGCAACTGAATATTTAAGTGAAACAGTCTGATCTACTAGCCTCCTCTGCTGAAAAGTGTCTGCGCTGGAAGTGTTTGCGACCAGTAAGATTTCAGCGGTGGCCGGCATTGGGCCAGTGGCTCTGGCCCAATATGGGAGAGAGTGTAGAGGCATGGCGAGGGCCTTGGCATCACATTCAATCACACACACACACACTTCCACAAACCACAGGTAATTAGCAGCTCCTAAACACACGGTGAGCCATTAAAGCAGGCGAGCCAAGTGCAGCTCTGGAATTCACATTCACATGTCTGTGCTCTTCACTCCTCTATCTTTCTTGTTCTTGTCAAAATAAATCAGAGATATGGGCACACTTCATAAGTGATTAAGCTTTGTGATTACTGTAACTTATGTACAGCTGCATGCCTTTACAAATCCTATACAAATAAAGCCTTTGACATGTAGGTAGAGTGAAGCAAATAAAGTTTGAAAAGAGATAATCTTTTTTGTTTATTTTATGTTGATATTCTAAATGGCCCAGACAGAATTGTTGGTACTAATGAAAATGATGATAAACTAGATGTACCACATAGCGGTACAAAATATGACCGCCGCTCAGTCCTGTACATCCATTCCGCGAAAATAAATCATATTAATGAATTTGACTCCATCTTCTACTCCATCCCCCACTCTTGAAACTTTTGTATATGCTTGTTTGGAATGTGTGTGTGCGGGCCGCACACAAAGTCGCCTACTGGTGCTGCAAAGTGAATAGATTTGTAGCACTTGCCAAAAAATTTGTAGCATTGTTATAAAACTTTTAAAATCTCTAAACAATCACAAGTAGGGCAGTTCATCACAGTCCATCCATTGCAACTGGACTGATGAAAGGTACACCTTTAGGCTACATTGTATTTGGGAAAAGCAGAAAGTAGCAGCATAATGTATTTATTTATTTATTTATTTATTATTATTAAACAAAACAATCCCTGTCAGTTCCATGCAGTTTTCAACAGCTATCAAGAAGAGAGGTCATGTCATGGATTTTTGTGAATGTTTCTTCTTCTACATATGCATAAGTTTAGTCATCTAGTTCATATGATATTCAGCTTTATTGTCAATGCACAAATTAAATACCAGAAGTCTAAAACAAAATGTAGTTTTACCCAGTGGTGCAAATAATTGACATGTCCAAAAGGGCCTTCATGAAATGCGTTGACTGTTCATACACATTTTAACGGGCCAAGTTGAAGAGCTACCGTCCGTTATTGTACGTGCAAATAATAGGCTGATTCATGTTCCCTTGCATTTTGCAACTATGAGGTCCATGGTTAGTCTGGCTTTCGCCAGACCAAGCTCAATCTTTTAAGAAATCGAAAAAGAAATAGCCGGCAGATCAGGCCGAGTTCACCCAGCCTATAGTCCATGGTAGGCACCCGATAGAAATATTGTTTAATTTTGCGATTGCCCCCCCTGCGACGTGTTCGCTCCCCCGGTTTCAGAGCTATTCTAAATGCAAAAATGCATAGAGGAGTTATGACAAAACCGTGACTGTTAACAAACTATATAAGGTAGGCCCATGCTAGGCCTATTACACAACATAAATGGTCACTAGGCTATACTGGCGACCCAAATAAAATCTCCTTTGGGAACCAATGGCTTACAGTATCAAGCGGACTTAAGCTAGCCACCTCTTGGCGAAAAGTTAATAGTTTTGCATATCAGTAGTAATACATTTCACGCAGCTGTGTTAATCACGGAAAGCGCAAATGAAGTGGACACCTCTAAATGGAACCCAACCCACTGTACAGTAGCTCAAGGTCTGTGGCTAAAGCAGCCATAATGAAAGCGTTATCATTGTTTGGATACTTAACACACACGTGTTTTTTAATCGCATAGACTACAACTACCAAGCTGGAATCAAAGCACATCGACTCCACTCTCACACCCTAAACACGCATTTCGAACAAACAAAAAGCATCTCAGTCAGTCTCACGGTAGCCATAGGCAAAACTGTATCGGACCGGTGTAACGTTGGTACTAAATCATCCATCGCAAAGAATGATTTTTGTAGCACATGCAACAAATATGTGTAGGTACAGCCCTGCCCTGGATACATCTCTCAACATGCGCTCTAAAACATGGGTGCGTTAATAAATCTACATTGCGGCGAGTTGACACAAATTATTCACTTTGACGAATTTATGTAGTTTCAGTCCTAGTTACTTTACTTTGGGCCATGCTCTTCCTTACTTGAATCACCTTTGAAAATAGAGGATTGAAGTAGCCTATATGGGTGTTTGGGAATGAACATTGACTCAGATGCTTTTTGAGACTTTGAGCAGAAATGTCCCAGCCCGGTGTTTAGGATGCATCATAGACAGGTTATCTTTCAGGTAGCCTATATATTTTCCATTAAAAAACCATCACGTAGCGAACGTGTTGTGCCTAACTCACTTAGCTCCTGTTAGTAGCCTAGGTTATGGTCATAAGCAAATGAGATGACAGTCGAAAGATACAATTAGTGCTGCTATCAATTTGCTTGGTATAACCGCATAGTTTTCTACAAATGCAATCAAATTGGCCTCCATCACTCAACCAATGCTAACGGTAACATTATTGTACCTAGGTCCTATAGCTATTGATATTATAAGATTAACCTACCTGCAGTAAAAACCAAGCATGTCCGATAAACATTCTCAGATTTATTTCGGCTTCAAGAAGAAATGGGAATTACATTTCGTGTGAAAATCGTCCTATCCTTATTAGACGTTCTCTGCGGTAAACTACAGTCCTTGTAAGAAGCGTCCATTGTTTTTCCAACCCACTTTAGATTAACTTCCAACAAAATTACGTCTCACTGCAACGATGCGCCATCTGGTGGACAGACGACTACGTATCGCCAATACTGGAAATGCAGCCATGATGATGATGAATATTTGGTTTTCTTTTAATCCTACTGAATTTGTAATTATGTATCGGCCGTTCTAATTGCCGATACCGATAGTATGTGCGTGCCTGTGTGTGTGTGTGCATGTGTATTTGTGTGCACCACCATCTACAGGCCAATGAGTGTACAGTCACTAAATGTACACATAACTTAAATTTTTTTAGACCCCCCCATGGATGAAATTCTACGAAACTTGGCATACCCCCAGAGAATGCCAGGTTAATCATACACATAAAATTTGGTGCAGTTCTGAACATGAATTAAAGAGAGGGGCGATTAAAGCAGAATGATATTGCATTTTCATTTTTTACGGGGGGGGGTGCAAATCACAAATGAGTAATTATGGGCTAGGTTGATGTGGGCCCTTGAGACCAACATACCATAAAAAATTATTCATCCTCGGTGCCACGGTTCAGGTAGTTATTTAGGAAAAACTGCATTTTTTGGGTTTCGGGGGACCCAGCACGGAGGGGGAGTGGCCCCCGGGGACCAAACGAAATTTTTCCGTAAAAGTCTAGTGGGGCTACATACCCACCAAATGTCATGTGCCCCGGTGTTTCGGTGTCCCGGGTATCGTTGACCAAAAATTCAGGAAGTAGATGACGGGGAAAAAAAAAAAAAAACTTTGACAATCATTATATGACCGCTTCGCTAGCGGCGGTCGTAATTATTGGATTATAGTGATGTTTAAAACAAATTTCTCTTATCAGCACAGTGTACTCTCATGTGATAACTAGACTGAAACGGCATCCAACAATGCACACCAAATTGTGTCCAATCAGTCAGAGACATGTCTCTTACCTTGTCCACCAAAATTAGTACCAACATTTACAAACACATTGCACAAGAAAGTAAAATTGGATGGATGGATGGATGGATAGATAGATAAACGAATAAAGAAAAACACCCAGATAGAGACTTTCAAAACCCAAGGTTGCTTCTTACATGCAAATAAAGTGAAGATAAGAAATAGGCATCGACAACTGAAACTGTTTATCTTTTGGGTCAGACCAAATGTCTAATACCAAGAAAGTTCACCATTATCTCTCCTGGGGGAGGACAACACCTCAGCCCCCAGAGAAATACACCTATGGAGGACAACACCTCAGCCCCCAGAGAAATACACCTATGGAGGGCAACACCTCAGCCCCCAGAGAAACACACCTATGGAGGACAACACCTCAGCCCCCAGAGAAAACACCTATGGAGGACAACACCTCAGCCCCCAGAGAAATACACCTATGGAGGGCAACACCTCAGCCCCCAGAGAAATACACCTATGGAGGGCAACACCTCAGCCCCCAGAGAAACACACCTATGGAGGGCAACACCTCAGCCCCCAGAGAAACACACATATGGAATTTGTGTTTGCCTGACTGGCAGGTAACCTAGGGAAGCCGTTTACAGTCTAAACTTTAGACTGGAGTTACATATAACTGGAAAAAGGGAGGAAGTACCATCCCCATTTATTTCAGTGTCCGATGCCAGGCTAGCTTCTCCAGCCAAAAACATGCTTAATTGGCAACCCCCATCTTTAAAAATGGTATCATTTCCAGCCACATTATTACAAACAAGCCAATTAGGTGCCATGTACCACCAAACGTATGTTGTCTGTGGATTGGTGGATGAGCTGGCAGTTTACAATCTGGGATGATCAGCCAATCCACATGGATGACATAATTTGTGGTCATCTGTAATGAGGGGCCTGATTGGCTTGTTTGTAAAAAACAAAAAACAAAAAAAAAAAACACACACATTCACAAGACGTCAATATGATTTTCTTCTCAAAAGAACTTAAGTGGTCTTACTGATGTGCAGAGAATTCCCAACCATAAAACTGATAGCCTTGGTGTTAGGTTTACAGAATAATTTCGAGTGGATTAGGATTCTCGGTTCTGTAGCCTTTGCACACCATGTGAAGTAATTATACCTTAGAGCAACCCCCCTGGGTTGGAAACATATCTGTGTGGAACAAAGGTTTTCTGTTCTCTGTGACAAATGTATTGGATCTGGTTTTATGTCATGACTGCTTTATTTGATCAATGGGCCTCAGATGCAGAGTTCACCCTGCAACCACCATCACATTTAATATCTTAATCCATGACATATTCGTAGCAAGAAAGCCATATCACCTCATCGTTGGCAAACAGATCTGTTCTCTCAGCCCCTCACCTGAGGGAGAGCGGATTGGAAAATGCCCATGCTACCTTTTAGTTAATAGTGGCGGAATGCTTTGAACTTCTGTCAGATGCTCAGATAGATTAGCGATGGCCTTTTTCCAAGAGCAAAGGAAGCCTGCACACACTAGTCAAATGGTGTCTCGCTTTGTCCAGCGTCCAACGAAAACTGAACAAGTTAGAACTTGCTTTTAACATCTTGATTAGAGCTGAATAAACAATCATTTATCCAAACTGCTGGTCATGCTACTAACAGACATAAAGACGCCCATACTGTAGCACATGCTCTGTTTTTGTACAGCCTTCTCCCTATTCACAAAGCCATTTCACATATTACTGTATATTTCAGAAGTTTGGGAATCCAGAGAACTCCACTGAGTAAGAGATTCTCAGATGTCAGCTCAATGGCAAGAATAAGACCCAAGCAATTAACACATATGCCCTGCCAGTCATCAGATACTCAGCTGGCATACTAAGCTGGTCAGAAGCAGACACTGAAGCTGTCGATGTCAAGACAGGGAAACTTCTCACGATGCCCAGTGAATTAAAGTCCAGTGCACTAGACACCAGTCAAAAAGAGACACTCTGAAAGAGTGTGTGAGGGTTACTGTATTGCTCTAGATAAAACTCAAAACATTCACAAGCATCAGAAAAAATCACTCTCAAAGATAAACTGCCATGAGAGCATCAATATCAGCTGACAGAGGCAAATGAAGAAGACTGAAGTAGATTTTTCAGCAAGACAATAAGATGTACCGTCAGCAGGTACTTCTATATTTTATATGTATATATATATATATATGAAGGGTTCAGATGCAAAAGCCTCTAAATGCCACCTATGTCAAAAATGAGATAAAGATGGTGAGGGGATGCTCTCCACACATAGTATAATGCTTAATCAAATAATTTAACTTCTAAACCCACTTTAATACCACTCTCTTCCTGGTCTGAAATATCGATTTATAGGCAAAAACCTATAGGAGCCTGAATTTAAATGCTCATTTAAAAGAAAAGTAGTCAGACGGATTTAGAGGGTTTTGCATCTGAACTCTTCATATATATATATATATAATATTCCTTCAGACATATGTGAGGGCACAGTGAATTCTTGGAGTCAAATATAGTGTGCAAGTGTTTCTGAAGACAAGCAACTTTTTGGTTCAAAGACATACACCAGTTGGAAATTGCATAACCAACCTATCCACATAGCGAACGTGGGCTGCAGGAAGTGTAGATAATAGATGACTCTCTCAGCGGCAGGATTTAGATGCGGTATGCAAGGGTAGGGTGAAGGGCATATTGACCCTCTCTCTCAGAGATTTTCTGCACTGGGTCAGACCCCGTGATAATAGTAACGAAAATACTAAAACTTTAGTGATGTAAGCCCACCCAAATATCTCACACTATCTCTTAAATGGGCCATGTGCATAACAAAACCATTTCTATCTAGTCCAGGATGAGATATAATGGCAATTCTATCCACATCTTTAAAAATATAAAATAATAGTTTGGATGTTCTTGCCTAGAGGTTATCAGTCTATAGTCTAAAACTGCTAACCATCACACTAGAACAGTCTCATTCTGCGGATAGTTGAGGAGACAAAGGAGCACTTCTACGTTGGAACCTTATCTGTGAACTCAGTGGATATAAATATAAAGGATTAGGCCTGGCTAATTTCCATGTGAGGTTCAAATGATTTCACACTTCACAGGGAAAACTTGTTAGATTACAAGGCACTCTTGCACAATATAGCCTATCACATCGATGTAAAGTTGTTCTGAAGAGCAAGATAGGCCTACTAAATCTATTTTTTGTTTGAATATTTTAACATTTTTACATATCAACAGATACCAAAATATCTTTAATCCAGATTTAAAAATCAAACACCCCGTGTTTGTTTACTAAAACCTGTGAAAGTTTATCATAGTTTCAGCAAGACACTTAGATGTGCTGTGCAAACATTTAAAAATGGAGGCAGATGAGAACGCCTCCTCTTTAATAATGTAGAAAACTCATGACTCTGTCACGCAAGGATGAGTTTAACACATTTGGAACGCCCTTGCGATCATAAATATCATACACGTGTTAAAAATAGAAGGTACTCTCACGACTCTTTCAGTGCCTTGCATACAGAGAATCTGAAGAAAAAAACACTTAGCAAATTAGCAAATTATTGGTATGGAAGGGTAGTAAAAACATAAGCCTGACAAGGAGAGTGGTGATATATGACTCTGAATGGAGTACAATAATAAATCAATAAATATATGATTTTACATTGCCATTATTTCTTATTACTCCTATTCTGAAATAAATCCATGTACCCTTGGGCAGAACCTCTTCCATATAAACTGCAGAAGCTGATTAACTCAAATCATCAATTTATGAAATGAATCAATACATATCATGTTGAGAGAGAAAAGAGATAAAATGACCAAATGGAGATTCTGGTATGTGTCATTTGAAAAAAATGACTTTAACTCTGCAGGTTAGTCATTATGTAAAATAATATCTGGCTTCTTCAGTTACACAGATTGTTGGGAGCCATTGGTCTGTGGCTAGGCCTGTCACATGAGGATGCTCACTAATAATCATTTTAAGGGGTCATTGTGTGACCTCTCACGGTAGCAGCAAAATAAGGTCAACTGTGAGCGGCTCCATCCAGGTCAAATGATTGAGCCATGCTGTAGCCTGGGCTTCCTCTGGAGGGGACCCGGGGGGATCCGGCCCTCTTCCGGCACAGATCCCCCAAAGGGACTCAGGTGTGTGAGTCTGACACATCCACAAGCAGTAACAAGGATGTCCAAAGGAAGAATTTGGCCTTGAGTTTAAAAGAATCTGCAAAGACTTGTCTTTGTCTGATTTTTTTTTCTGTTTTTTCTTTCCAAGTTATAAGTCTTCTGTTGAACTTCATTCAACTTCATTATGCAATACATTTGGGAGCAGTTGAAGAAAACCAGATTGTATAGCATTCATAAACTTGCACTTAAGAGTATACAAAGAATGGTCAGGGGGTAAAAGAACCACTGTGTTATGTTGTATTAAAGAAAAGCTTTCCCAGATGTCTCCATATGAAAAGTTAAGGTCATTTTGTTATACTCTGAAGCTTAAATGTTTACAGTGGGTGTACAGTAGGCTAGCATCATTTCATTAGCATGCATGCAGTTTCATTCTCTGCAGAATGAAGTCAGTGAATGTATGTTATTTTTCAACAACATATTATTTTTGTGATCCTAATCAGAGTTGAATTTGAGAAGTTGATACTTTTATTTAGTGAGCAAAGAGGGATATGTTAAAGACAGACATTTGATCTGTATGAGGATTATCATGCCTCATGGAAATCAAAACAAACACAAATAAACAAACAATGGTTGTTGTTTAGCTCAAGCTTACACAAAAGAAGCAAGTTGGCCCCTTGGTTTCAGTGAGCTAACGAGCGACACTTGGAACATAAGTCTCAGGCGTCGGGTTTGCTTCTTGTCTCGTTTAAGCTCTGAATGCCACCATGACACAGATGTCATGTCAAAAAGATTACAGAACAGGCGTGCTGACATACTGAGGTGGATATTTTTAGCTGTGTATGGAAACAAATATGAGGCTGCAGGTGCTGTTGTGTAGACACTTTTCCATATCTTGTTCCATCTCCCCAAATGGAGCATTTTGTGAGAGTTGCTGATGATGCTGATGATGGATGAGAAGGCGAATAACAGTAGGAGGATAAGTACAGTGCACAACACATGTGATGACATCCTTTGTAAATTCCACATAAAACAGTACTAAAAAAACAGCAAAAAGCAAGGTGTGGTGTATGTTAACTTAGAAAAGAATTGTATGCTCACATGCAAATGAAAGGGCCAGTTGTGGCCTACTGCTTAGGGCTTTGGGCTCGGAACCGAAGGGTTGCCGGTTTGATCCCCGACCAGTAGGAATGGCTAGAAAGTGCCCTTGAGCAAGGCTCCTAACCCCTCACTGCTCCCCGGGCGCTGCTGTAGCAAGGCAGCTCACTGCTACAGGTTAGTGTGTGTTTCTGTTCACTGTGTGTTCACTAATTCACGGATGGGATAAATGCAGAGACCAAATTCCTTGTATACGCAAGTATACTTGGCCTAGAAACCTAATTTACGATTTACGTTTATGAAATGCCAGTATAGCGTCTTGCATGGCTTGAATGATATTGACATTAGTATAGCCGTTTCTTCTTAAAGCTGCAGACTTTCAGCTTAGCTTTCCTTGAATTTCCCCTGGGGATCAATAAAGTATCTATCTATCTATCTATCTATCTATCTATCTATCTATCTATCTATCTATCTATCTATCTATCTATCTATCTATCTATCTATCTATCTATCTATCTAGCTATCTATCTATCTATCTAGCTATCTATCTATCTATCTATCTATCTGCTAAAACACTGAAATTATTATTTTTTTTTATTTTATTTTATTTTCGTTTTCTTTACATTCATGTTAAACTCACTCCAAGTTCACGTGACTGACGCCTTCACGAGATCACGCCTTCACGAGAGTTGCGTGGCGTAGAAAGCAGGTGGAGAAACATCTCAATCCCAACTCGAGTTTAAGATCAGGCTTGTCCACAGCTGTTGTGAGTTTTATCACCCCCTAAAAGCATGGAGGCAGAGCACTTAGCCCTCCACACACTGCACAGACCCAATCTGTCACTGGAGCTGAATGCGTGTCTCCAGCTTTGGCATGCCTTATACCCTGCCCTTCCTCACACACACTCTCTCACATACGGACACACCAACATCTCTGCCTGGCCGTATGTAATTAACTGCTCGTTTTTTCGTGCCTGTGCTTAGCGAAGCGTGCAAGTGCAGCTGTCTCGGTAAATGCATAAGGGTGGGCACAGGAGAGCTTTAGGAGCACAAGAGGTGTGTGTGTGTGTGTCTCACACTCCTCCCACTCCCACCCCATCACACACATAGCCTACACATACACACTTCTCTGTCCCGCCTGTCAATTCCAATATCAGAAGTAGCGCTCTGATCCCCACCCCCAGCCGACCTTCGATGACCAGCGCTACTGATCTAATTGCCCGTTGCTCCGACCCTCGATGACCAGCGCTACTGATCTAATTGCCCGTTGCTCCTGCATGCCGTGACTGGTAGGGGGGCAGCAGGAGGTGAGGAGCGGGGGCAAGGGATTAAGCACTTGGTGTGGGACACTGTGGTGGCTAGCGTGTGTTTCATCCACCAACCCAGTGCCACACTAACCATCACATGCCTAAGGGAGGGTGTGTGTGTGTGTGTGTGTTTGGGGTGGGGGTGGGGTGAGCGCAGCGGATGCAATGTGGCCTCCTTTTCTTGCTCTCTAGCTCCCTCTCTTTCCCTCTCATACACGCAGCCTACACATGTGCGTGCAGACATGGTCACGCAAGTCCAGGAAGACAAGCTCATGCCAATGAGTCCAAATCACGCTCACACAAGAACACACACACAAACAACACTTATGCCTAAGCTTTGACAGTCATAACCAGTCATAGTTCTCACTCAACAGATCCAACATAAGTCTTATTTTTCTTATTTTTTCTTTAAGGCCTTATTAGAACATGTGCACAATAGGCCTATTAAAAAAAACAAATATGGCTGTCGTTGCCCTTTGCGTTGGCCGTGAAGCCCCTTTGAAAATCATAGGTTTACAGGCCACGGTGGCCTTGGTGCCCCCTTCTTTCAATATTCTGCTTTGCGTCCTACTAATAGCGATTTTTATTTAGCCTGTGGCCTGTCAAAACAATCTTAGCATTCACAGCGCAAATTAATTTAGTCTTTTACGCAGTGGAGAAAGTGACTGCGCAAGAAAGAAAGTGCATCCAAATTCACCCATTCTTCTCTGTGTGATGAATAGGCTACTTCGCATCACACAGACATCACAAGTATCACATGAAAGAGCTTTTTCTCAGCTTTTAAACGATGTTAGCCGATAATTGCTGTGTTGAACTGTTCGCGAGAAAAGTAAATAATATAATTCAATTTAATCATACATTCTACTGAAGGTTTTGCGTCCATGATCTCCCTACCCATTCATCTCGGTGGAATACTTCACGAACCCGTCTTTTAACACATGACAAACCATATATCAGAATAAACAGCAGACCTTACCGAATACAAAGGTGTAAAGCAGTCCCCTGTACAGTTAGCCGTTCCAGAGTAATCCAGTTTTGAATTTGCAGTAAATTTCGACATGCATGGATATCTCCAAATTTGGGCTTTAAGTTTTACAATGTGTTTAAATTGTTCCACATGATTTCATAACGGGCCAAATACAAAATAAATGTTACAAATATCGCCTAGATATTGGTAAATCAGAGGACAGCTGACTAAGAGTTTGTGAAAGTAGCCTTAATGATCACAAAATGCTAAGCATGCATCTAGGCTATTTGAGTTTCTTAAAGCTGAGCTGTGCTTAAATTTAAATTGTTCAATACATGATTTCATAGCAGGCCAAATATAAAATAAATTTTATATATAGCCTAGATATCTGTAATTATTAGATGATCAGATGATTTACAGTTCTATGTAATATGTCATGTTTCATGTTTTTGTAATGTTTCATACAGTGATGCAGGTCTGCAGTGAATAGGCTAAATACAACTTTGATCATTTTTATAGCCTACTACTGTACAGTTAACTTTGGCCTTGGTGCCCTGACATGTGGCCTTTGTACCCCCCACCAAATATGCCCAACTGAAGGCAAAGTGGCCTTGCCCCCAGAATGGTGAAATTCCAAGCCTGCTTAACAGTGCGTTCTTCCATAACCTTCTATACACAAAAAAAAGAATCCCCTGGAAAGAATATAAGCATGCTCTGATTTCACCTTTCCATATAACACCAACCTGTAAAAGACCCCTCCACCATGTATGTCCTTGCAGGTAACATTAAAGTGTGAGCAGATGGGTCAGATCCCTTGCAGCTGAAACAGCAGACCGCTGGGCGGTGGAGGGACAGAGGCCTTATCCCGCTCTCACATTCTTGTGTGCCCCACGATGTAGGGCAACCCCAGTTGTCTCCAAACACATGGCCCATGCAAAGCTCATGTGAATTTCTCAAGAGAGTAAAAATAAACTCTTCATAAAGCACAGCACGCTGGCTCTTTGACCATTTTAGAGATATTCTTCTATCCATGGTTATGGAGAAAATATTATTCTGTCCCATGGAGTTATGGAGAAATAGCAGTATACCCAAATAATGATGGTTTGAAGCAGGGCATTAGACCAACTGCAGTGTAGTGTATTCAATTTTAAAGAACCCTGCTGGTTTGTAAGCCTCTGATCATCATATCACCATGTGACCATCATGTAAATAGACTGATCGTGAGGACAGCAACCATAACCCTGCTATTGTTATTCTTTGTTAAATGATCTAATACTTGCAATGTAACTAGCACATAGACATGAAAACAAGTAAGGAACCCTGATTTTTTCACTCTCTCTCTAGAGTAGAAATGTCAGATGCCTGCCAGTGGCATCCATTTTATTGTATTTTCTGACTCCCCTCTCGCACACATTGAAAGCTGATCCTGAAACATAAGTTCCCTTTGAAGTCCTGACAGCAACTGCTGTGTACAGTAGCTTGAACCCTAAACGGGGATCAAAGAACATGAAAGCGTAGTAACTGTGATCCCATGTATACCGTACATATTTCACATTTGTGATGACAACACAATAACAAGAGCATCTACACAGTGGTGGATGAATCATCAATGTATATAGCAAAGCACAGAACTTTTTGCTATGTGCTTAACCAAGAGGCATTTAAGTCTTGGTAACCCTCCCCAGGTAAAAAGTAGTATACTTTAGTGTGTTAGAAATATGATGATAAAGTATATGAAGTATAAAACAAGTATGCTTACAGTTTTTGTACTTTATGTAAAGTATGTTTAATGTGTACTTTTAGAAAGTATACTTCAAAATAGATGTTATTAAGTTCAACATCAGTGTACTAAAAGTAAATATACTAATTCTGCAATATTCAAAGTGTTTTTGTAATGTACTTTTAAAAAGTGTACTTTGTTGTTAGTGTATTTTAAATGGTAAAGAAGTTTATTTTGTTTAAGTGTATTAAATTGCTAATACTTAGAGTTGTAATATAGTGTACTTATGGAAAGTATATTTTTTGTTAATAGATTGTTTGTATAGTTTCATCTAACTTTTAATAAAATACTAATGTGTGTAGCCTATAGGCCTGATATGTCAGCCGCATGGATGGCAATGTGCAATAACCTAGCCTACAGAGAGACACACAGATCAATTTTGGTCATCAAATACTATTTTTTTCTTTTGTTGATTTTGTGTCTTAGTAAGTAGTTTGTGATGTAGTAGAGGTGAGAGGATGAATGTGGCATTTTGTTAAATTTATAGGCAACACTGGGTGGCAGTCCAGTTGACGAATCACGATGGCTGTTTGAATTTGAAATGGAGTGGGCGGGTCTGTGCACCTTTCGAGCAAAACGTGGTGTGAGCAAACATTAACGTTATTTTATACAGTCTATGCTTGTAACTTTATTTGCAAGACAGATGTACTGAATAGATCAAAAAATGCATATGTTTACGGTCTGTATAAGGTTACAGGTTTGTCAAAATTAAAAGATACTAATGTTGTAGATTCTAGTCAAGCCAGAGACGTTGGTCCTACAGAGCCAGAAGGACTCGTCATATGAGATGACAAGGGCTGTAGTACAGCGGCTAAGGCCAGATTTTTTCCTGAATCATTCAGTTTTTGCAGAAAGCATGAAACTTGGTACAGGTATAGTACTACCCCTAGTGATCAAAAATTGAAATGGATCCGAACACATAGCGCCCCCTAGTGGCCCCTATCTTGATTTCAAATATGGCCACCAAAATATGCCCTTTTTTCCTACATTTATAATGATATGCTGCTTTTAACACATAATATGACGTGTCTATAGCCATCTTTCAGCATTATGAAATACATAAAGAGACAATCATACATAATAGCAGAGATGTAGCCATACATTCTGACACTGAGTCAACTTTCAACTGTGTGACTAAACCCTGCACTTGCCTGGGCTCAATCCTTCTAATTTGCCCCCTAGAGGCTGGCATGCTAGCAAGGAGGCTAAACCCCAAGGATGCTAGCATCTGTCAAGTCTCTTAAAGAAACATATGCTGCCTTTTAGGAAATGAGCTATTTTCTCTTCTATCCTAGTTAGATAAATTAGTACATACACCCAGTCAGAGTTAGATAAATTAGTACATAACCCAGTCCAACACATCCTAATTCAATTGAAGTGGGTGGGGCCAATTAGCATATGCTAAAGTTTATTTCAAGCCTTATAGTGATTGTTTGAAAAGATCTATTTTGTTTTATTGTAGTTTAACATTTATGCCTGTCAATGAAGCTAATTTCAATACATAATACCTTATGAGTTTAGCTCCCTCCTGACACATTAGGGCTTATGCTAGTCAGTAAACCAGCACTTTTAGAACACTGGCTAGTGCGTTCAGCGCCCAGTCCTTGGGTGTGCTTTGTGGTGGAAACACCAAAAGCTCAAGACAGGTAAAGTTGAGTATCATCCGCATAGCAGTGATAATCAAATTCATGGGAGCGAATGGTTTCACATGTGTAAATAGAGAAAAGTAGGGGCCCTAATACTAATCCCTGAGGCACACCTGTGGTGAGATCATGTGCCCTTTAAGGTAGGATTTAAACCAGTCAAGGGCTTTCCTAGACATCCCAGTTCAGATAGTGTACAAAGGAGAATGTCATGGCCAACAGTATCGAAGGCTGCAGATAAGTCTAGTAGAATGAATACTAATGACTTAGCAACTTAGATGAGGACTTAGCTACTCTCAATGCTTCGGTCACAGACAGAAAAGCAGTTTCAGTAGAATGACTCTTGAAAACAGACTGTATAGGGTCTAGCAGGTTGTTCTGATATAGTAAGTCCAAGACTTGCTTGAAGACCACTTTCTCTAAAAACTTTGACAAGAAAGGAAGAAGGGAGATAGGTCTGTAAAAACAGGAATGGTTTTAGAGGTGGTGGCAAATGATTGCAATGCAAACTGATTTTTCAGTAGTTTCACATTTGGCTAGGGTCAGTGTCACTACTGGTAGCATTAGCCAGTACCTGGAGCCTACAAACGTTGCACAGGTAGTCCAACTCCTCCAGAATGGCACACCAATACGTTCCATTGCCAGAAGGATTGCTGTGTCTCCCAGCGCAGTCTCAAGAGCATATAGGAGATTCCAGGAGACAGTTGCTCTAGGAGAGCTGGGCAGGATGGTAGAGGGTCCTTAACCCAGCAGCAGGACCAGTATCTGCTCCTTTGTGCAACAACAAACAGTAAGAGAAAATGTCTTGGAAAATGTAATGCTGCAACATCATTCATCAGCATGACTGGTGTGGTGGTGGGCCAGTGATGGTCTGGGGAGGGATATCCTTGAAAGGACACACACACCTCTACAGGCAAGACAACTGCACCCTCACTGCTCTTAGGCATCAGGATGAAAACTTCAGACCCATTGTCTGACCCTGTATTGGTGCAGTGGGCCCTGGGTTCCTCCTGGTGCACAGCAATGGCTGGACACATGTAGTGAGAATGTGCAGGCGGTTCCTGGAGGATGAAGGCATTGATACCATTGACTGTCCCCCCACACTCTCCTGACTTAAATCCGATTGAACACCTCTGGGACATTATATTTTGGTCCATTCAACACCGCCAGGTTGCACCACAGACTGTCAAGGAGCTCAGTGATGGCCATGTCCACATCTGGGAGCAGATCCCCCAGGACACCATCCGCCGTTTCATTAGGAGAATGCCCCGATGCCATCAAGCATGTCGGGGCCAATACGAACTACTGAGTACCATCATTGTTGCTGCGCTGAAATTCAAGCAAAATGGACTAGCTTGTCGCGTCATTTATTCAGTCCTCTGTGGATTGATAATTTTCATTCCAAATAACGAAGTGGCATCCTTTTGTTTCTAACACATTACCCAGTCCATATCAGTTTGAATCCTACCTCACAGGATGCTCGTTTAACGTATCATGGCTTGGACCCACCACAGGGGTCCCCCAGGGCTCAGTACTGGGCCCCCTTCTCTTTGCTATCCACACCACTTCTTTGGGACAGATTATCTATTCGCACAGCTTCTCATACCACTGCTATGCAGATGACACACAGCTTTATCTGTTCTTTCCACCTGATGACCCCTTGGTCTCGGCACAGATCTCGGATTGCCTCTCAGACATATCTACATGGATGAAGCCACACCACCTCCAGCTAAGCCTCTCAAAAACCAAACTGCTGGTCCTCCCAGCTAAACCTACTGCTCCCACCTACTCGGATGCCCCCCATATAGGCATATATATACCCCCCGACCGTTGCGCTCTTCAGACAAACATTGTCTAGCTCTGCCACCGCTCAGGTCAATCCAAACTTTTTTCATCTGTTGTTCCTCGTTGGTAGAACGCACTACCAGTTCCTACTGGAGCAGGGACATCCCTCTCCATCTGCAAAAAACTCCTGAAGACCCAGCTCTTCAGAGAATATCTCCTCTCGTAGCACTACTTACAACTAGCTAATTCTAGCACTTACCACCTGACTTGACTGTATAAAAACAGCTCTCACTGATGCACTTTTCCCTATTACATTACATTACATTACATTTGGCTGACACTTTTTAGCCAAAGCGACTAACAACATAGTAAACAGTTTAAGTTTTAGAGCAGTTCTCAACAATTTTTGGACAATTTACATTAGAGTACAGTAAGAATAAGTGCATCAGTGAGTGCTGTTTTTAACAGTTACTTGTCAGTTTGAGACGGCTGGTGAGTGCTAGGATCAGTAAGACTTGTTGTAAGTGTTGCTATGAGAGGAGTTGTTCTCTAAAGAGCTGGGTCTTCAGGAGTTTTCTGAAAATGGAGAAGGATGTCTCTGCCCTTGTAGGAGCTGGCAGTGTGTTCCACCTATTGTACTCTACCTTTTTGAATTGTTTTAAATTGTTCTAGAATTGTTGAGAGAATTGTTAAACTGTTTACCAGGTTGTAAGTCGCTTTGGCTAAAAATGTGTCAGCCAAATGTAATGTAATGTAATGTAGATATCCAGCATGATGTTTTTCCCCCATTGAGATCTGATGTGTTTTATTTTTTAAAGTGTATAATTTTGAGCAGTGTATAGTAAGAGTTAAGGTTTGCTCAGAAAGAGAACAAGGTAGAATAAGAATGTATTGATGATGTAGGTAGTTACTTCCATTAACCAAAATATAGAATAATTGGCTTATTTTCTTACACATAGTGGCCATATTGGAATCTTACCAGATTATACTTGATGCCCATAGACAGTAAAAGAAACGGACGAACAGACTCCGTCGTTTTCAATGGGAGGGCACTGAGTCAAATAGAACGATTTTTCAGTTGGTCCCCCCAGTACTGCGCAGACTCGCACTTAACTTCGTGACGTTAGCCATCGAAGTAAATCATATGATAGATAGGCTATACAGAAATTCTTCTCACACTTCCTTTGCCTTCAAAGTCATCAAAGTTAAACATTTATTTAAGTATTATTATTAATATCATCCTCACAAGTGATATCAAGTCGTGTTAAAGTTGAAACTACCACACATGATCGTCTTCAAAAACAGACGAACGAAACAGTTATAGCCTAGCACTGCTACCTAGCACTAGAAGCTAATCTTCTTAACACTTTTCTGACCTACGGTCAATCCATCGAAAACCTCTGAAATGATTATCGTTAGTGCCGTTTTTCATTAGGTTTACTTGCCTCTATCCAATGCTTTACCTTAACATACAATGGTATTGTAGGCTACATAGCTTTGTTCATGAGTTTCCGTGCTGGCTGGACTGAGCTTCTTATCCAAACAATATGGTTATCTCCCTACGGTGCGTTAGCTTCCCTACAACCGGACTCGCTAACTATACTTCTTACGGGAACCTCAACGTTACATACGAGGTAGCTGAGCCTGTTTTGCCTTCTATTGTTTATGTAGATAATACAGAAGCTACAATGTCGGTACAGGATATATGCTATATGAAGTTATGGCATTTCAAAAAAATCCTAAAATGAATGGGCTTCTATGGGGTTAGCAGAGAAGTGGTCCCTCCAGCCTACATTGATTCTTCTACTTCCGGGAATTCGCCTGCCCCCTTGTTGATGCCTCATATATTATAGAGGTTGTCATGTGATAAAATGACTGTTCAAACTTTGAAATTGTTTTTGAATGATATTTCTGTCAGGAATAACAATAGAGATGGTCTATATCCCCCATACTCAAAAAGCGGCCTGCGGGCCTTTTGTGGCCCTTGGGGTATCTATTAATGGCCCTCGAGCTGTTTTGAAAAGTTTTTTTTAATTATTTAAAAAAAAAAAAAAAAATTCAATCTCGCTGCCCGCTCTTATTTTGAAACCACGTGCCGCAATCTCAGTACGAGGCTAGGGGTTGCCTCCATGGCAACAATAAACAGATAGCACTCCAGTCCAGCCCTCCCATACTTTCTCAATGCCCAGTGTTCTAGCCTTGCTAGGACGTGAAACGCCCAGTGATTGGATACTCTTTGGGGAACTCTGTGGAGTATCCAATCACCAGGCGCCACATCGCCCTAGCAAAACTAGAACACTTGGCATTGAGATGGCCCCAGTCACTCTCAGCAGCAGTCACACGTTTACCGACCGGAGCCGTAATGGCATGCTCGAAATTTGCCCCAAAAAGAAAACTGGACAGCGAAAACCGCCAGTTCCAAGTGTGGAGTGGACAGAAAGGTTTGCATTCTTTCTATCACCGTCCAGCACTCGCCCTCTGTGCTTAATATGTCAAGAATATGTCGCGGCAATAAAACTAACGGTACCGATCCACTTGCACGACACTTCATTGTGTTGTGTCGCATAGATGTCGCGCTGCCTCCCCACGTTCAGTCGTGTGTGGGCGTTTTGTTTAAAATGTCAGTTACCAGCTCATACTTTTAGGCATGTACTTAACAGTATACAACACATTAATAGCATAAACAAACTATGCAAGCCATTTGGAAATCTTGTTTTATTTAAACTACTCAATGCAATCTCAACTCCTTACCAGAAACACCAACTGTCAATATATTCATCCAAATCCTAGTTTTGTTTGTTTTATGGACTACTAGGTGGTCGTGGAAGAGATCGTTAAAACATTATTTGTCTTGTAAGCGGAACCAAAGTTTCACAGGCACCGTTGTGGTAGAACAAAGGACCTACAAGCTCGTCCTTTTATTGGAGAGTCGCCTCGCGTTCAACGGATTCATTTGCATAAAGATGGGCTTCGCCCAGCTTTTTTTCGCGATGACATATTTTTCAAATGCAGCTGCCTTCCAAATGCTTTTATGGGCTAAGTAAAGTCGCTTGACGTCACCCATAGGACTAGAGTGGAATGCGACACGACAAAATGAAGTGTTGTGCAAGTGGATCGGTACCGTTAGAAATGTGAAGAAAAAGATGCTCATCAAAAACACATCGCATTTGTGGAGAAGATGATTGAGAACTTCAGAACAAGATTTGATGACTTCATTCTTGGAAACCAAATCCTCCTGTGCATTGGAAACCCATTCCTTGTCAGAAATGTGAGTGAGTTCACTTCAGAGGCGAATCAGGTATTCCCCTGGATCCAAGCTGCAGCACTCCAAACTGAGCTGATTGACCTGCAGGAGAATATCACACTGAGGGAGACTGAGGGAGAGTGTGACGTTATCACCTTGTGGACCAAAATGGTTACTGCGGCCAATTTCCCCCTGCTGCATAGGATGGCAGTGCACATCCTTACAATGTTCGGCACCACATACAGATGTGAATCTGCATTCTCAAATATTAACATAATTAAAAATCAGTACCGGAGTCGCCTAACCAACGAGCACATGCATCAGTGTGTCTCCCTGGCAATCACACCATTTCAGCCCAGGTTTAAAACATTGGCCAAAGAAACAAGAGGCCATTTCTCCCATTAAAGGGGACATGTGAGAAATGTGAAATAGTTTGTTAAAAAAAGCACAAGAAATGGGCTGCCTGAAGGCTATTTCTTTTTTTTTATCTTGAACAGGGTTATGTTTGGTTTTATTTAGTTATTTATTTTAATATATGCTTAAATTAAAATTATATTTTTATTTTAGGTAATATTTTTGTTTTTAATAAAAAGGAAATGTTGTTATAAAATATGTTATAAATGTTATACATAAGTTATATTGTTATGATACGTTATCGTACACGGTCCCAATAAATGGCCCCTTGAGTCACTGAAAAAAAAAATTGTGGCCCCTCATCATTTCCATTTGAGTACCCCTGGTCTATATTTTCACATTTAGTATGGATAGTGGATAGTTTGGATTTCAAAATGGCCAACATCAAGTTTGTTTGGAAATCATGTCAATACTTGACCCTAAAAATTGAGTGTTAGAACTTAAAATACGTTTTTATCTTGTTTAATTTTGAAGTTGTATCAACAATTCTATTAAGAATGGTAGCCATATTTGAATTCAAGATAGCGGCCACTAGGGGTGTTATGTGTTGGGGTCTATTTCAATTTTTGATCACTATGGGTAATAGTTAGTGATGGCAGTCTGACACTGAAGCTTCGATACATGCTTCAAACCAGTAACTGCAATTCCATTTGAACAACTGCTCCGAAGGTTGCTTTGCTACGGAAAAATCACGTGGCATATGACGTCCGAAGCAGAAACTGCTTCATTCTTTGAAAGAATCACCGGAGTGGTTCGCAGTGCCACCACCTCGTGAACCAATCGTGCTGCCACTGCAACTGGCACGGCCTTGTTTCTAGTCTGAATAGCGTGCTCAAAGCATAAACACTTTAGGCTAATGCACAACATTGCGTTTGGTTCATAGCCTCTACTGTGACAAGCATAGTTTGTTCGTATCGATTTATTTTTATTACAATGTAAGAGAGAGACGTGGGAAAACTTTATTGTGATGGCTCCTGATTAATCTTTATTTGTATAAATAATGATATCCCATTCTTATTCATGTGCACTACGTATATGTGGGGGTGGGGTGGTTAGGTGCACTAGATTTATTTCACTAGTAAAGCTTCCTGTCCACTATCTAGCTGGGATAATGTAGATGTAGTCTTGGCTTTTCACCAGGAGAGGTCACTGAAGCTTCGAGTAATGAACCCATTTTCGAATCAATTGTTCAAAGTGGTTCAGTGCTTCACCAAAGCTTCCTTTGCCCATCACTAGTAATAGTATAACTGTGCCAAGGTTCATGCTTTCTGCAAAAACTGAACGATTCCGGTGCTTAGCCGCTGTACTATGAAGCCAGTTGGATCTGAAGTGTCAAGTTCATTCAAAATACCATTTGACCCGAAAACAACAATACGGTTGTATTGAAAACAAAGGAATCTAAGGTAATCAAATGCAGAAAACAGGGTGGTTGCAGACTTGGCCAGCTTCACTCACAGTCCGCGCACGGGATCACGCGGTATCACGCAACTTTAATTTGTATTTTCCCAGTCAGACGCTGCAACAACCCAAACAACCGGTAGATGGCTCAAGTGAGCAGGGGGTCTCGTAAAAAGAAATGGAGCCTGGAAAACCCTACACAGACTTCACTACAGACTTTAGCAGACTGGTTTAGAAATAATTTAATAGCCAGAAATATGCCTGCCCTGCCCTAATAAAGAAATATTTGGTTAACTGCGAGTGAATCCCGTTTGCAGCTGTAGAAGAAACGCAGGACAAATTAAACATTCTGGCTTTCTCCGAGTGCAACGATGATAGACAAACATCATTTGGACAAATTATAGAGCATATTAACCTCCGCTTGCTCAGCCAAATGCCTTCCTGTTACGCCCTGTTATCACGGAGTTACAGGCGATAAATCCATTTTTTGATGGTCACAAGTTTACTTCATTAGCGGTTTATTTTTTTTATTATTAAAGAGTGTTTTTTATTTAAAGGTTTGACTTCGTGCTTATTCAGTAGAGCATTTAGTGCTCTTCCCAATCCCAGACGTTCACATTGCATGTTTGTTTGTAATGGATGCAACCCACAGATAGGCTACGCCGTTTGACGGCAATGAGTTGTTAACAGACATGAACCAAGACGATAGCCCAGCAGCAATCTAGGGACTGTTTGTTATTTATTGAATTTTATTGAATTTATTTATTGAATTTATTTATAGTTATTTATTTTGAGTGCTTCAGTCAAAAGTTGCATGACCCTCCCTTGCCTGCTAGAAATTGTTCAATGACCCTCCGACAGAATTGTTAAAAAAGACATGACCCTCCCCTGCCAATTGTCGCTGTCTTCCACCCAGCTGCTTTATGCCACAGCCACACACTGTGATAACGTTCTTAAATCAATCTTTTCCCGAGCTTGCATGCTACCAGTCCTTCCTTTTCAAATGTGTTGGCGCCTGTTTGCACAATTTCACAAATAATCATATGTGATTAATAATATGACAAATAATCCCTGTGCAAGGGGACCGAAACAATGCCAACTTTTTCCGTGTTTCTCACGTATTTTAACTTCCCCCCGCTGTCTTGCCGTTTTAATGTTTTCCCGTAGAATATCCCATATTTTAATACTCTCATAACAGCCCTGCCATCAGGCCTGTCTCTGTGTTGCCCTGTTGCTACCCCTTGCCCTTCCAAAGAAACAGATGTCTTCAAATCATCGTTTTCCTTGCTTGAAGGCGAACTTCACTAGAGTGATGTTAACCTATTTAAGTTTAACAGCGTGATTGTCGTGAGAGCACGATTCATTGGCGCTTGCATGTTCGCCTTATGTCTCACGCATGCACCTGAGGCTACTCAGCTACTAGAGAAAGAATTTCCCCTGTTTGTATGTTCACTCCAAGTTGGCCTACCATAACTTACCAACTCTGCACTGTAGACCCTAACTGGCTATTTATATTTTTCTATGAAATAAGCAAATGTATTTGTTCAACTTTATGAGGCAGAATTACGCACTAGGCTACTTGGAACATAACACATTTGACAAAGGACAGATGTATGTTATAGTGACAAAATATTAACTTTCAGTATTTTACGATGTCTTTGTCATGGGGAAGTTTTTTTCCCCATGCATTTATTCTAGGCTACTGTCAGTGACTGCCGTGAGAGAAACGGGTTCTGTGTTTCGTTCATGTCAGTGACTGACGCGAGAGAAGCGGGGTCTGTGTTGCGTTGCGTTAATTTATTTTCAATTGGGCATGCCGTGCCGTGTCGTCCACAGCTCAGTTCTGACAAAGCCGAATTTACTCCTTTTGAAACAATGAGTGCGCGCGTTTGTATGGTTATATTGCTTGACGGGGGGGATCCCAAGCAGCTTTCAGCCATAAGGCTACTTTGAGAACATTTCCTAATTCACCCGACACTAATATTCAAAATGTTGAAAACTATTTCGGCATAGCCTATTAACTGACCACCCGATTCACGTTGACTGGGGGGCAGGGGGGGGCATCAGACATTTGTGCCCAGTTAATCCGGCCCTGCATCAAACAAATCACACCTTCCTACCAGCTGTGACATCTTAAAAGAAGTCGAGAGGACTCCTAACTCACAGACCTATTCACAAACCGATTTTGTGGCATTTCGCCTGTTTTGAAATCCTATGCGGCTAGGAGCTTCCAATCGTGAGGAAGCAATTTTGCATTGTAGGCATAACTAACATGCAATAACGCCACCAACAACAACCAAAACTAGGCTACTCATTGTCAACATGTAAATTAAATGTAGGCTAACATTATTGTGAATCAAATTAAAATGTTCTCTTTTGCAAACGTAGGCATAGGCATAGTAACAGATTAATTTAATAATGTTACAAAGATACTACATCAATCCGTATGTTTCATTAGGCTACTAGGCTATTTGTTTTGCCTTACTCTTGATTCATTTGATTTCATTCATAGGCCTTTTTATTCAGTTATTCATCATCTTCTGTCCTTGTGTAGCGCACGCATTCTCCATATTTTACTCCATCCCCCACTCTTGAAACTTTTGTGTATGCTTGTTTGGCATGCCTGAATGTGTGTGTGCGGCTGCACAGAAAGTAGCCTACTGGTGCTGAAAAGGTGAATAGATTGTAGAATAGCCAAAGAAGATGTAGCATTGTTATAAAACCTTTAAAAATCTCTAAAACAATCACAAGTAGGGCAGTTCATCACAGTTCATCCATTGCAACTGGATTGATGAAAGGTCACTTACACCTGTAGGCTACATTGTATTTGGGAAAAGCAAAAGGTATCAGCATAATGTTATTTATTTATTTTTTATGTATTTATAAACAAAAACATCTCTGTCAGTTCCATGCCGTTTTCAACAGCTATCAAAAACAAAGGTAATTTTTGGATGGATGGATTTTTTGTGAATGTTTCTTCTTCTACATAAGATTTTAGTCATCTTTAGTTCATGTAATACTTTTATTGTCAATGCACAAATTAAGTAACAGTAGTCTGAAACGTTATTGTTAATGCACAAATTAAGTAACAGTAGTCTGAAACGAAATGCTGTTTTACATCTAACCAGTGGTGCAAATAACTGACATGTCCAAATGGGCCTTGATGAAATGCGTCGTTAGACTGTTCATACACATTTTAATGGGCCAAAGTTGAAGAGCTGTTGTCCGTTATTGTTCGTGCAAATATAGGCTGATTCATGTTCCCTATCCCTTGCATTGTGTAACTGAGGTCCATGGCTAGTCTGGCTTTCATCAGACCAAGCTCAATCTTTTAAGAAATCAAAAAATAAATAGCGGGCAGATCAGGCTGGGTTCACCCAGCCTAGTCCATAGGCACCCGATATTGTTTAATTTTCCGATTGAGATATCCACACTCTGGCTATTCTAAATGCAAAAATGCATCTGGGAGTTATGACAAAACTGTAACTAACAAACTAGATTCTTATAGAAAGCTGTTAGCTTCCCTAAGCTACAGGTAGGCTTATAAGGTAGGCCTATTTACAACATAAATTGTCAATAGGCTATGCTGGCGACACAAATAAAATCTCCTTTGGAAACCAATGGCTTACGCCTTACAGTATCAAGCGGACTTAAACTGCCATATCGTGGCGAAAAGTTGTAATAAAATTCACGCAGCTCCATGAGTCAAGGAAAGCGCGAATGAAGTAGCCACTTCTAAATGGGACACTACACAGTAGCTTAAGGTGTGTTGCTAAAGCAGCCACAATGAAATGAAGGTGTCATTGTTTGGATACTTCACACACACTGTGCTTCACACAGACTACAACTACCAAACTGGAATCAAAGCACATCGATTCCCCTCTCACACCCTGCACGCACTTAAAACAAAAATAAACAGGCGTCTCAGTCTCACACATGTATAGGCAAAACTGTATCAGACCGGTGTAACGTTGGTAAATCTTCCATTGCACAGAATGATTTTGTAGCACGTGCAATAAATGACAGTCGAAAGATACAAACAGTGCTGCTATCAATTTGCTTAGTATAACCGCATTTATAGTTTTTTCTACAAATGCAATCAATCAAATTGGCCTCCATCACTCAACCAACGCTAACGGTAACATTACCTATGTTCTTATTGATATTATAAGATTTAACGTACCTGCAGTAAAAACCAAGCATGTCCGATAAACATCCTCAGATTTATTTCGGCTTCAAGAAGAAATGGGAATTACATTTCATGTGAACATCGTCCTATCTTTATTAGATGTTCTCTGCGGTAAATTACAGTCCTTACAAGCGTCCATTGTTTTTCCAACCCACTTTTAACTTCCAACAAAATTACGTCTCACTGCAACGATGCACCATCTAGTTGACAAACGACTACTTATCGCCAATACTGGAAATGCAGCCATGATGATGATGATGAATATTTATTTTGGCTTTCTTTTAATCCTACTGAATTTGTAATTATGTATTGGCCGTTCTAATACCGAGTATTATAGTATGTGGGTGCCTGTGTGTGTGTGCATGTGTATATGTGTACACCGCCATCTACAGGCCAATGAGTGTACAGTCACTAAATGTACACATAACCTAATTTTTTTTAGACCCCATGGATGAAATTCTTGGCATACCCCTAGAGAATGCCAGGTCAATCATACACATAAAATTTGGTGCAGTTCTGAACATCTTAACTGAAGATAGGGGCGATTAAAGCAGAATAATATTGCATTTTCATTTTTTACCGGGGGGGGGGGGTGCAAATCACAAATGAGTGATTATGGGCCAGGCTGATGTGGGCCCTTGAGACCAACATACCATAAAAGATTCTTCATCCTCAGTGCCACGGTTCAGGTAGTTATTTAGGAAAAACTGCTTTTTTTGCGGTTCGGGGGGCCCAGCACGGGGGGGGGGGGGCGGGGAAAAACAAAATTTTTCCAGTAAAAGTCTAGTGGGGCTACATACCCACCAAATTTCATGTGCCCCGGTGGTTCGGTGTACCGGGTATCGTTGACCAAAAATTCAGGAAGTAGATGACGGGAAAAAAAAAAAAAAAACTTTGACAATCCCTATATGACCGCTTCGCTAGCTTCGCTAGCGGCAGTCATAATAATGTATAGTATTTTATAATCTGCATAATTATTAGTGGCTAAAATTGTAATTTGAATACTTCATATTGATTTTTAAAGTATTACACTTAGGCATATCTTTAATGTAGTGTGTAAGGCTAATTGAGTGCACATTGGTGTAATTGAGTGCCCGTCACTGATATAGGCTACGTGAGAGTAGCCTTCAGCCTCACGGTTTTAGGCTAGTGAATAATAGTTCATAGTAAGGATATGTGGATGCAATTCATTGTTTACTCATTAGATAAAATAAATGTTCAAAAAACTAACAAGTCGAGGAAAATCTTTCTGGGATCATAGAAGAGCTAAGTGTCTTGCAATGTTCATTAATGGTTTTAGTGACCACTCCACGAATGACAGACATGACCTGAGCTAGCGGGATAGTTAGCAAGGAGCTCTCTCCAGATGTAAAAGTTTGCCATGGTTGCGTAGCCTATTTCTAAATGACTTTAAACCCAATAGTAGGCCTAAATTACTTAAATAGGTAGGTTAGCAACACAAACTTGAGAGATGCAAGTGAGCAAATCAACTTGATATTAGCCTATTATTATGTGTTACAACAGCACCTAAACTAGCAGCAATGTCTCACTGTTTATGGCACGACAGCATACGTGTGTGTGAGGAGAAATTATGCACAGGCTATAGGGGAGGAGGCAAGCATGCCTTGCGCACACGCATGTTACTTCAAAACAACACAGTCATTCTTAAAAGTATCGATACTAATAAGATTAGGTATTGTGACATTTTTAATTTCAGGGTATTGCGATACTTTTGTAGTATCGTTGCATTGTGCAACACTATACCAAGGTCAATGCATTTGACTGCCGTCCAGCCCCGGGTTGGCACCGAAAACTTTATGCATCTTGGACTGGAAGATGGTGTGCTAGTAAGGATAGCTACCACAGCTTTTGCCACCACATCTCAGTGTTGGGAGGGAAGTTCACTCACTGCACAACTCTACCAGCTGTACCTTTCCTCCTCAGCCATGATCCGTAACCACCATGGCTTTCTTTCTGGGCCAGAAGACTTTGCAAACAAATAAGCAATAAATGATCATGCATTACAAATTTAGCCATGTTAGACTGTTAAGTTGTTGGCTTGTAAACTGGGTGTCCAGTAAACAATTTCAAGTTTAGAGGGCAAATTCTCTCACCAAGGAGGGTAAACAACTTTTGTTTTTCATGAAATCTGCATTTTGAATTGATGGTCTACCAATGAGGCTGTAGAGTATCGCGACACAATAGTGGCAAAAAGCACTTGCGCAATAAAACATGCATTCGGGTGTATTATATTATATATTATTTCACACACATGATATTAAATGCGAGCGTGCAAATTCTCTGCGCAAGCGCACTCAGAGGAAACTGCTCCCCATGCAAGGAAGAAAATGCTGTGAGCGAGGAGGAATCTGACCAGCGCTCCAAACAGCCACTCGAAAAATCACTCGGCTCTCTCAAATTTGATTTCTGCTCACGGGAAGTGAATTTCTGCTCTCGTGGGTCTCTACTTGGGGGCGGGAACCAGGTTCACTGGTCAGATTCCTCTTCACTCGCAGCATTTTTTCCTCGCTCAGGGAGCAGTTTCCTCTGAGTGCACGCTCGCATTTAATATCTATGCATGTGAAATAATATAATACGCCCAAATGCATGTATTATTGCGTGAGTACTTTGTGGCTCTATTGTGTCTCCGTGGTAGGCCAACAATGACAAAGTTACCACATCCAACTTGAAAAGATATGCTCAAGAGATCCATAACTTTCAGAAAAATGTTTTACTTTTGTTATGGATGAATATTATGTTTTGTTTTTAGAGAGAAATCTGTAATTTTCATTCATGTCAATAAAATGTTTTTCTCATAAAGTGTAATTTATCATGTAACAGAATAGGTAGGAGAGTACTAATAGTACAATTTTAAATTACACTATATTATACTTAAATTGCATGCCTTTATAATGCTTAAAGTATCTTAAGACTATACTTTTATTAACATAACTGCAAACTTTCAAGGCACTAATTGTAGTCAGGAAGTACATTTGAAGTTCATTTAAAATATTACAGAAGCATGCCAAATGAATAGAAATGAAAATAAGAGTGTATTCAAAATACACTACTACACTATTATTAGTTATACTGTAATGCCTATTAAGTACATTTCCAGTACACTTGGGATGTTACAAAAGTGTACTGTGACTGTGTTCCGAATGCTCATGAATCTCTTTTTTGTATAATGTACTTAAGAACACTTAAAGTTTGAAAAATGTTGTTCCATTTTAGCATACAATTTACAATTGAAGTGTAGTCAAATAGATTTTAAGTTGAACTTAATACATAATAGAATACACTTAACTACACTTGTATTTGACAAAAAAAGTACGAACTGTACTTAGTACACTTTTAAAAAGTATATTTTTAATAGATATTTTTTTCACCTGGGTCAGTTTATGTTAAAGTTTATATGACGGCTATGGTAGGACTAAACAATTAAATCTGCTCAGTTATTTTACACACTGAAACAGTGCATCATTGCTGGGGCAAGTCGCATAGCACCACTGTTCAAAAGGTTACCGGAAACAGACAGCTGGCCTACTGTAAGAACCATTCAAAGGAGATAAGCTAGAACAATAACAGGAATAGATATGGATCATGAAAACTGAGTATGAAAACATCATTCCCCAAAATACCCAGTGTTACATAAGCCAGACTCTCATGAATAGGCATCGTTTTCTACAAATACCTCCAAGTCCAAACGTTAATGAGATCTGGGCAGAGCCCTTACATATTCTTGCATCAGGCATTATGTCATTATGTTTTAGCAACGGTATGGGTCTTGCACTCCAGACTACAATTTTGGCTCACTGACAAAGTAATTCACATTACTGCTGCCACTTACAATAATACAGCAAGATATCCAAGGTTGAGCTCAGAGTAAGCTTTGATCATTGTGCTAAAACCATAACTGTCTATCAAAAGCACACTGACACGCTGCTAGTCTAAAAAAAACAGCATTATCTAACTGGGGACTATTTTGCCCCATTTAAAAAAACAGTTTGCTGTACTTGTATTCAGTGTCTCCAGATTTAACTAACTGTGGAATGAGTAATGGAATGTGGAACTAGGTCAGGTGATAACCTCTCCAAAATGTTCACTAATCACTGAAATGGACTAGGGAGTATTAATGGAGGATGACTTATTAAATCTATCAGAATCCCAACACTTCTTAGCCTACTTAATTTATTTAATGGCTGCTCTATTGGAAATGGGTTTCAAATAGAAATTCCCCAGTTAAAATATAAAACTGATTTTGCAGTTTTTGGTGCTTATATAGAATAGCATGGTCCACGGTTGATATGGAGTTATCAGTCATCCACTGTTGCCATGACATGCATTTTGATTTGGGTGAGGCTGCCCCCTAGTGGTAAAAGTGTCACTTGCATATAAGCAGTGAGCATTGGCCTGCTTTGGCTACATTGTGCCAAAGTAAGTTATTTTTTATCAGAAAACACACTCATATCTCTATTGCCATACCACTTTAAAATGGTAGTCAATGCATACTATGTTGCCTACGTCATACTTGGTAATTCATTACATTTTGACTTGCATATTTCTTGTTGATCTTGTAATGAACCTCCTGGGTAGGAAAAAGTCCCCCTCTAGCAACCCCCTTTGTTCCTTCCCACAGGTAAACAACTCAGAGACTGGGCAGACGCCACACCACCATGGATAGTTCAAAAGTTTTTATTTAATTCATAGACATAGCCAGGCGGCTCCGGACATAATAACCCATAAAATGACAGATGATTTGGATCCTCAATCCGTGCAAAACAGCATAAATAAGCACAGCAGTCCACAAGTCGGTCAACGTAGCAATTCATAAACAGTAACACCACAAAGAGGAAAACATCTCCATTCGGGGGCCTATTGCACAAAACTAGGATAAGGGATTAAGCCGGGATATCTTGGTTATCCTGGCTCAATTTATCCGTGATCCAGTTGCACAAAAGCGGGGTAGGGGGCAGCAGGATATGTTATGGTATAAGTTACCATGGCGATTTATTCTGTGGAGCTAGCCTGCTCCAGACCAGGCTAAATTCCAGGATCTATTTAATCTCATCCCTTATCTCAGTCAGCAGTCACCACAAACGGAAACCAATAGTTATATTACTATATATAGCTATATTAATAGTTATATATTAGCACATATACCTAGACCCACTGTCATTATTTAAACGTTTGTGATCATTAATTAACTCTTTACATACTCGCCATTCCCGACCTGTCATGCGACAATGTGACATCACAGGAGTGCCTAACCATTTTGCGCGTGGTGGTCGCGGCACTGCAATATTCTCCTAAACAGCGCGTTGCAGGCTATCACTACCTACTTCACACCGTAGAAGAAGCAATGAAGCCGCTCTAGTTGCCATGGTGAATCTGTGATCGGTGGCGGGGTCTATTTGAGGGAGCCTTGAGCGCGCACTTATTCAGGATAGGTTTTACCTGGCTTATTCAGGATAGTTTTCACCTGTCTTATTCAGGATGGGTTTCACCTGGCTTATACAGGATGGGTTTCACCTGGCTTATTCAGGATAGGTTTCACCTGGCTTATTCAGGATGGGTTTCACCTGGCTTATTCAGGATAGGTTTCACCTGACTTGATGAATCTGTGTCTGCTCATCCTGGCTTGCTCATTGTGCAACCAATTAAGCCTGTACGCTCTTGTTTTGGATTCATTGAGCGCAGCTCAGTAACTTATCCCGGATGTCTTAATTCTGCTTTTGTGCAATAGGCCCCGGGTATCACCAGCACACCATTCCAGTGTCCACAATAAAAGGTTCCCCGCACCCCCTGTCACTATAAATTATATTGCACTAAGAGTAACCTGGCTTTCATTCATAAAAACACAGATACACGATAATCGATTTAATTAAAAGGGAGACTTCCCTGCTCCCCGAGACCCTCCCCTGGGGCCTGATGGCAATGGACAGCGGATCGAACCTTCATGTGGCCAGTGACTGTAAGGTTCCAGTATGTAAATTCCAGCATGTAAGTTCCAGTCTGTAAATTCCTGTATGTAAGTTCTAGGGAGTTCAGGGGCTCAAGAGTCCAGTAGTCCAACACGGCCCCTAGTCGCGGCGTTGGTCTAACTAGGGCCTATACTAAGTCCCCCATCTTCACTGGCGGCGATCCTACTGACCGCGACCAGCACAATTCGCACCCGGTTGTGATTTTTGACCAATACTCTCCCAGCATTCCGCCTGGACACTCAAGATCAATCTCGGCTTCTCTCTCTGGCACGTTGCTCACCTGCATGCCCATATGTGACTCTGCAAGGCGAAACCGCTTCGCTTTGGTAAAATTTAGAAAATTTAATTACTGTGCTCACATGAACAGCCATAAACTAAGCTTTCCAACGATATATCAAGGGTATTGCAAAAAGTATCACTAAGATTGCTAAGCATCCAAAGTTGGCATGGTTCTTCCGTTACGATACGCCAGAAGAGTAAGAAAATCACCGTTTTAATATAGGCTACTGTCGAATTATGCAAAAATGTGAAATTCAACATTTTAACCCGTAGGCCTACGTTTTTTTATTTTGGATTTTCTCAAAATAGCACTGTGCGCAAAGCGACTGGGGCCCGTTGCACAAAAGCAGAATTAAGACATCCGGGATAAGTTACTGAGCTGCACCCATAACTATGGGTCTAGTTATATATGTGATAACAATGTGTAGTGGGCAGTGGAATAACTATTGGTTTCCGTTTGTGGTGACTGTTGACTGAGATAAGGGATGAGATTAAATAGATCCTGGAACTTCCAGCCTGGGGCTCGTTGCACAAAAGCAGAATTAAGACATCCGGGATAAGTGACTGAGCAGTGGGGTGTACTACGAATCTCGATTAGTGGGTTAGCGAGGTATGTTGCGCTCAAAGCTAGGGTATGCTGTGACACGAAAGTGGATTTGTTTTAGTGTCGCTATATCACCATGGCATCTTATGCTGTCAACCCAACCTGGTCGGGAGGAGGTTATGTGCTAAGTTATAGCTCAAATCGTGTAATCTACCGCCCACTGACCAATCAATTGTCTTAAAAACTAAGTTATCTCACGTGTAGGATTCTGTCATATATCTTACAGGTGGAGCTCCGCCTCTACTAACATTTTGGATCTCGAATGCGCTTTAATAGTGCTGTGCGTGCAAATATTCCACTATGGACGTGCATACCATACAACAACTGATGACAATTGATTTATTTGATGTTATAGGTTAGACACAAAAAATGACCGCAGTGTAGACTACACTATCGCTCATAAATGCGGAAGTAATTGTTTTTTAATAGAGGCGGTCTTGTCGTCTCCACGTTTCACGATTATTAACGCCATCCCAACACCGAGAATCGCCACACAGATCTGAGCTGAAAGCCTAGTTTGACACATATATCACATAACTGCTATCATAGTATCACTTAACGTATACCCCTGAGTCAAGGCTTTGTGAAGCCTCGATATGTCTACATAGCCTAGATATGTCTAACATGCTTCGTAGTATACCCCACTGAGCTCAATGATCCAAAACAAGAGCGTCCAGGCTTAATTGGTTGCACAAACCAGAATGAGCAGACACGGATTCATCAAGCCAGGTGAAGCCTATCCTGGATAAGTGCGCGCTCACGGCTCCCTTAAATAGACCCCGCCACCGATCACAGATTCACTGATTCACCATGGCTACTAGAGTGTCTTCATTGCTTCTTCTATGGTGTAAAGTAGGTAGCGATAGCCTTTTCACAACAGCAACAAACAGCAACACCTCTATTTAGCAGAATATTGCAACTAGTGTCGCGACCACCACACATGAGTATAAATGGTTATGGCCAGGCATTTTAGGGGCAAGGCCACTTGGCCTTCAGTTGGGCATATTTGGCGGGGGACACAAAGGCCACATGTCAGGGCACCAGGGCCATAAGTTAACTATATACAGTAGTAGGCTATAAAAATGATCAAAGTTGTATAGCCTATTTACAGCAGTAGACCTGCATCACTGTATGAAACATGACATATTACATAGAACTGTAAATCATCTGATCATCTAATATTTAATATTTACAGATATCTAGGCTATATTTAATATTTATATAATATATTTGGCCTGTTATGAAATCATGTACTGAACAATATAAGCACAGCTCAGCTTTTAGTGAGCTGTATATCCTCTGATTTTAATATTAATATTTAACATTTAATATCAACTTGCAATTGATCATCTTCAGCTTTCATTTAATGTTCTTCAAGAAGCTCTCATTAATCTTAAATTAGTACTAATTGAAAAGAAAACTAAATATATGCTATTTACTAGAGCAAGGAACACTGAGGTTAATGGTTTGCAAATAACCACTGTAAATGGTACCAGCATTGATAGAGTTTGTGAGTACAAATATCTTGGTATATTGCTGGATGAAAAACTCACATTTAATTACCATATAGCCATCCTAGTAAAAAAACTGAGACAAAAAACAGAAACAAAGCCAACCTCCCTATGGAATGTAGGAAACAAGTTGTTGAAGCAGTTTTTATGTCAGTTCTAGACTATGGTGATGTGATTTATAGAAATGCTACTGCTTGCTCACTTAAGAGCGTCTTAAGAGCAGTGCACGCACGTTCACGATGTCGAGCATGTTCAGGAAACAGTTGGAAAAAACAAACGAACGATCGTAAGATGAATCGTAGAAAACCCTCGTTAGTGCGTGTGCGTGAGTTGCTGCAGCCAGTATTTCTGATTCAAAATAATTATTTCAAATACAAAATAGAATTTTGTCATTTGTATTTTATTTTTGTTAAAGAAAATGGCTTTGTATTGTGTCAAAATACTTTAAAGGTGTATATTTTTGTAGTTTAAAAATACTGCCAAATATTTTTGGTAAAACCAATAGCAGAGGTGAACGAAGTAGCCCGCAATTACTTTACTTAAGTGAAAGTACAAATACACCTTGTCAAATATTACTCCAATACAAGTGAAAGATGAAGGTGAAACAAAATGTTAATTGAGTTGAAGTAGAGAACTACTTGCTTTTTAAACATAAGTATTCAAAAATCAAAAGTACAACCATTTTTCCATTTTAATGTAATATTTTTCATACACAATAATAATATGTAAATCCTTTGGTTAGTCACTAGCACTGTGTATTCATTCACATGCGTGCATTCACACTAATGCTGAACAAAGTGCGGCTGGTGCACTCATAAGTACATGGATGGTGCACTCATAATGGCAAAAAAGTTTACCCTCAATGATTGCATGACCATGATGAAAGAACACTAACTGATTTTGTTTAATTACAGTTATTATATTGGTAACACATGACTGGACATTTTTATATATTGTAAAAGGGGGGGGGGGGGCAGGCATTTACGTTCAGTTGTGAAGACCAATACCCTATTTTGAATGACAAAACAGCTTTTTATGTGTGTAACAGCTTAGAATGGCTTACAATGCATCCAGCAACATATTTGGGGACATGAGCACTATGGCTCCAGGCATCCCAAAGTGCTTGGAGGAGAATGCACTGAAGTTCTTGAATTGTCAAGGACCAGTTGGGGCAGTTTCGATCGTCAAAAGGTCAGAATAGCTAAGAATCTTGTAGGGGCTGTTTTTTAAAGAGTAGAGCTTGTCTGCGCTGTGGTGGGTGAGACAAGGTACTCATGTTTTGCATGATATCTCAGCACCCAAAGTTGTTATAAATCCATAGTAGCACATATATTATCATCGAATGTTGTGATAGACCTTTGTATGAACGTGTGTTCTCTAGATATAACCTATTGAACTTCCATTTGCTATTTATGGCCTGTAGGCCTCATTGACCTGAGCTCATACAAGTCAGAAAGGGGAAGATTCTATTGGGGAAAGGTTCCAGTGGGGGCTGGCGTAGAAGCAAAGGGGGGAATGAGGGTGTTTTAATGTAGCCTACAGCACACATACAGTCCATCTAATCAATAAGTATGTGTCTGGATTCAATTTTATACACTGACCATTTTCTCACCCATTCATTCATGGCCGGTCATATTTGAGACCGGGAATACACATGGCTGTTAAATAGAAACACTCAAATTGTCATGAAAATTATTAAAAATTCTTTTGTGTGTTCAGATGCCCTGTATTAAGTCATGGCGCATCATGGTAGTCAGAATAAGGCAACAATATTTTTGAGAGAAAAGAATTGTCAATCGGTCACATTTGACCGCAGACACAACAGGAGAGGTTTTATAACTGCAGTCTTAAGTGCTGCTGGGAAAATGCCTGAGCTGAGAATGGTTCACAATTTGCATAAGCTCAAATGCCAAACAGCTGAAAACACTTTTAAAGAAGTTTGTAGGCAAAGCGTCAAGACAGCAGGTACTGTAGATGAACTAAGTTGCATCACAGTTTTTTCAAGGGTTTGGCCATCATAGCAGTAAATTCAGATAAGGAGGCTACATTTTGTCTAGGCCTGTGGTGAATATTTTCAATTTTGTGATGAAAAAAAGAACCAAAGTCATTAAACATTTTTGTTGACTTGAAATCTTGAGGTAGCTCTGTTGGGGAATTTGTTAACTTATCAACAATGGCAAAAAAAGCACGGGAGTTATTAATGTGTTAATAATGTTACAATAAATGAAGAATGCCTGGCCCTATTCACCCCTTGCAAGTGACGTCACGTTTTGTTCGCGCCACAGCAAAATAGCCTAGTGGACGGCAAGAACACGAATCAAATCAATGGGTTGTAAAGGGACATATCGCACAGCTAGGAGATTATAGTGAGATTTAACCATAGTAATGCCCTTCCACGACTGTTGGCTTATTGTTTGGAATACAACAACATCCCATATTCTTGCATAGATATATTTTGGTTTGTTTTCTTTGTGTTTCGGGAGTATTTCAACCACAATTGCATGCTTATCTCCTCAGTGTATGAAGCACAGCAGCGGTTGCTATAGCAATCATAGACTCTGAATAGGACGGCAGATAGCACTTAGGCAAAGTCTTTGGCAAGATCTGAATGTAAACAGATAATACCGTTCAAGTTTTTTTTAAATTTCCTATTTCTTTCAATTCTTTAACTTAAGACATGTAAGAAGTAAGTTTATTCGCTGGGCAACGTACAAACTGACGAGTTACATTAGCCCTAGCACTATGAGCTACGATAAACGTTAGCTAGAATAGTGTGGCATCTAGTTATTATTTCATGTTCTGATATGACATTCTTAACGTTTTGACTGTTACAACTGATAAAAGCAAGACAAATAAAGTAACCAAATCGCTTTGCAATATTTTAGTCCAGAAATACTTATGGGTGTTCATTTACCATAATGTTAATTACAGTATCTCCCCTTGCTGTTACCACCAGTTTTAATAACTTTACATTTGCGATCATGACCCATTTCATCTAACACCACTGGCATCTTCTTTGACTATCAGACCCCAAACAGCAATACATTGAACTACAAAGATGTTATAGTAATGGTGTTCAGTTCATCATAATCTTTATGACATAATGTAATTTGCCGTCCGTCTCCCATCTTTTTGCCGTCCAGCATGGAGCCGTCACGTGACTTAAGTCACGTGTCTGCAAGGGGTGAATACATAACTCAGAGTTATAAATGTGGAGTCTCTTTTTGAAGATGTCATATAGTTAATCTGAAGCTTAGTGTTTCTCCATTTACGTTCAGCTTTCCTACATTCTCTCTTCTGATTTGCTACTGTTGTGATATTCCTCCATGGTGTTTTAGGTTTACTGAAGTCTTTCTAACCTTGGCAGGTGCTATTATACTATATAGAGTCAAGGACCCTGAGAATATTAGAGCTAAATTGAGTAAGATGCACACACAGTGTCATAGCTACAAGTGTCAGGAACTTTGTTGGGTGGTGGATCTTGGACAGACATGCAGAGAAGCAATGAGTTATGATAAGTCTTTACTTTCAAAAACACAGGATACAACAAATGCAGTTCTTCCGTTCAGTTCAGTTCAGCGGAAGCTCCCAGAGTCCCGAAAACAAAAGTTCACAGCCAGCAGTCCAATGACAACAAAAAGTCTTCAGTCAAAAATCAAAGTTCCAACAAAAGGTATTTCAGCACAAAAAATAGGCTTTTCAAATTCTCAAAAATGCAGGCAGAAGTCAAAATCAAAACAAGAGCTCAAGAATTAGTAGCACAGACAAAGAACGGGTACTCACACTGTGTCTCTCAGGAAAACTCAGCAAAGACTAAGAAAAACCAGGATCTTAAAAAGGCTGGTACATCAACCCCAATTATCCAATCCTCCAATCACAGAAGGGTTTCCATTAACCAAAGAAAGGGGAGCGAGTAAACAAAACACACAAAGGCAGAATGGCGACATCTTGTGGGCAGGTAAATACATGGCAGGCACAAAAGTCTGTAGGACTTCACAACAAGGCTTCCATAAAAAGAGTGCTGCTATTCTCATTAATTTATTTGTGGTAATTTGATGGTTTTACTGTAAAATTCACTATGATAGTTCATAACACTGTCAACTTATGGATCTTTTTCAACCATGAAGTATTTATTAACAGTTCTACCATGACGGCTTTTGATGTGTTCATGATAAGTGATGGATGACACTGTGTTCTTTAATCAAAAGTTTGTTTTTCTGTCATGTTGTTAAACTTTAGACGATACAAGTAGCCTAACATGTGAGTAAGTAAACATAAGTATAAGTATAAGTATATATACTCTTTTGATCCCGTGAGGGGAAATTTGGTCTCTGTATTTATTCCAATCCGTGATTTAGTGAAACACACTCAGGATGTAACGATAGGAAAATTTAATCTCACAGTTATAGTTACCAAAATTATCAATGTTTTCGGTATTATCACGGTATTTCTAAAAGTGTGTTCAATATGTTCAGAAAGCACTGATAGGCCTACACAAGCTGAAATAGTTTCAAAAAGTGTCCCGTTCACTTTTTTCTTCATGTTTAATTGGCTATGTGCTTATAGCTTAACTTACCCTACCATAACTTGGGAGTTTGCTATTTCTGTTATTTGGATGCAATGAGTTCAAAATAAAACTTTAGGCTACTGTAGTCTCCTGATAACTGTGAGTGGAATGGATTTAATGTGGACGTGAACATAAAAAGACGCAGAGTGGCTACATGATACAGTGCACATTTTGCGGTGAAAAAGTTCCGCCTTTTAAAATCAGGTGTAGCCTAATCCGAATCATAGTTAAAACCATCAATTAGACAACAGAATCAGTAGGGTAGCAGTTTTGTTCCATTGTACCAGGCCTACTATATGTCAAAAGCAGGCTCGGATGAAGCTGGGAAGGATTAAACACACGGTTTCCACACCGCGGTAATCAACAGTGATAATCATGATGTTTGAAATGAAAACGGTAATTATTATCGTCAACATTTTTATCGCGGTTTACCATTATACCGGTAATCGTTACATCCCTACTCAGCACACAGTGAACACACTGAGGTGAAGCACACTAATCCTGGCACAGTGAGCTGCCTGCAACAACAGCGGTGCTCGGGGAGCAGTGAAGGGTTAGGTGCCTTGCTCAAGGGCACTTCAGCCGTGCCTACTGGTCGGGGTTCGAACCGGCAACCCTCCGGTTACAAGTCCGAAGCGCTAACCAGTAGGGCACGGCTGCCCCAACATAGCCTATTTGATGACCACATCAAACATGACGTAGGCTTAAAAGTAGAGGTAGCACAGGAATGTGAAGGATATAAAAAGAGGGAATTCATGTTTTATTTCATACAGTCTGGTATTATCCCAGACATGTGATTTACTTTTGAAGTTGAAAATGTTTAGTTGAACTGTAAACATTGTAAACCTCATAATTATGAAGACCTCAGTCTGACTATAAACAAATTGCAGTCAATCATCATCTTTACTTATTAACTGTAAACTAAAGTCCGCATCAGATGTGCGACCATGAAGTTCATAGTAATGGGAGAGTTCATAGTCAAGTTATGATATATTCATGGTCGACTGTAAAGGCAATGGTAGAACTATAACAAATTTAAGTTGAACTGTAAATTTCCTTGTTTTACTGTGAAATTTTACAGTTCATTTTTTCCTGGGAGTGTAGGCCTACAGTCAGTCCTTTTAGGCAAGTCACTCGGCGGCAGTGGTGTAGTCTAGTAGTGCAGTGGTTCTCAACCTTTTTTCAGTGATGCACCCCCTGTGAAATATTTTTTCAGCCAAGTACCCCCTAACCAGCGCTCAAGAATGACCGCTACGCTTCAACCACGACTCCATCGTTTGAGTTTTGACAGTGATTGACAGGTGATGGCGGGAGGCATGTGACAGGTTGGGTCGAACCATCCTGGTATGGGGGTGACTCTGGGTTTTTAGGATAATGAAATTGAATAGCCTACTGAAATATAAAATTCATTTTATGAACTTATATTTTCCTGAAATATTTATTAAATAATTGTTTTTAAAGTATTTTTGCATGGATTCTACTTTTTAAATATATGTATATTTTATATTTTATCTTTTTCATGTATTAGTACTAGCATTGATTTTATTTTGATTTTTAAAGAATTAAAATATAAAAAGCGTATTATAAAAATTCTTATATTTTGACATGTATCTCCCACAGCAAGCTCATAGCTCTACATGCATTTCATGTGTGTGTAGGGCAGACTGTCCTGAATCTGGCAATATCATTGCCATTGTGGAGGGATTCTCTGGGGCTGAGCAATTTACAGACATATGTGGTGTGCGCTTACAGAAATAAATGCCATTTTTTTATTAAAAAATAAAATTGACCTTTCTGCGCTCCATATCTATGACAGAACTGATCTGACCTGACTTGACCCGAGTTTACGTGTTAGCCAATGGTGTCTGCACCTATGATTCTCTACAACTTTTTACTGCATTGCCTGAACAAAGTAAAGGCAAAAAAGGTGTTTCTTTGTCGAACAAATTGGGATGTAATGTGAGGCTAGAATTAGATGCCATGCAGAAATTTGCTAGGATCTCAAAACCGGATTATGAACATTCTTTTCCATAGAGAAACACACAATAGTGTTGGATTATAAACATGCTTTGCCACAAAAACAGACAAAAACGTGAGGTAAGTCGAGCTATATGAAGTTATTATTTTGCTGTCACTTCGTCTGTTTTATAACACAGAGGGATGTACTTGGTATCAAATGATGGCTCTGTGTCTCCCCTTTTTATCTGACATGCGTGGCATATCTATGCGATCACAGGTCCGCGATCGAGTAATTCAAACGAGAGTAAAGGATGTGCAGCATTGGTTTTTGTACATGACGTTATTATTTTGCAGTCACTTCGTCTGTTTTCATAAGCTAGAAAGATCGACACACCTGGTACCAATGGATAGCCCCATGTCTCCTCTTTCATCTGATAAGCTTGCCATATCACGGGTTGCCATATCATGCGTTCACGGGTTCGAGTAATTCAAACGAGAGTAATGGGTGTGCAGGTGAACGCAGAGAAGTATAGACTGTAAATATGATGCAATTTGATTTAATTTCATTATATTTTTTTTATTCTCATACTTTAAAGGTGCCATGTGTAATGTCCGCCAAAAAATCAATTCATACTCCACATTCCATAAAAGATGGGGGCAGTATACCTCCAGAAAGTGAGTTGGTCTACCCTAGAGTAACAACCGAGACACGTGTATTGCAGTTTGGCTGGTGGTTATGTTGCCCTCATACCGCCTCCCATGGCCGAAACTGGTATAATGACACCTGTCGGGCTGTGGCTAGTAATTTAGCATGCTAATTCAGGTTGATATCTCTGCAGCACTATACCTTGTCATTTTTTAAATGACATCATCGCCCTAATTTCTTCTCATTCTTTTGATGAGTGTAGCTCATTTTTTGGATATTTTTACCTCAATTCTTACACATGGCACCTTTAACAAGTGCGTGGTCTCGTTGGAAAGCCCCACTTCTGCTCTGTCACGCAAGAACGTTTCATCTCGCTGCGATGAACAGTTGCGGAGCAATGTAACAGAGAAGAAAGGATTTGTTTTTTGACGGACTTTGCGTCAATCGGGTTCTAAGGGTTAAAATCTCACGTACCCCCTGGAGTGCCTTCACGTACCCCCATTTGAGAACCACTGTAGTTGTGGATACTGTATGTAGCTGGATGATGTAGGCTAGTAGTTAGCTGTGAGGGTAGGCTATACTGTGATCAACCCCAAATGTATCCTAGTCTATTTTAAGTGGGTATACTGAGATGGTGATGCTTTTAAGTGGGTATAGCCTACTGCATAGTCCTGCGTATGTAGGCTACACCAGAGCCATGATGGCTATAGGCTAATGGCTACACTGTCGGCGGCCATCGCAGTTTATCGGACAGTCGATTCAAGTGAATAGACCTCTGAGGGCCTATCCACACGGAGACGCTTTTTAGGTTAAACGCAGAGGTTTTGCTTTGTCTTGGCCGAGCGTCCAAACGAATCCTGTAAACGCACTGCCCGAAACCGCACTTTTCTGAAACCTGGTCCCAGAGTGGAGAAATCTGAAACCGTAGCCCGTTTGAGTTCGTTTAGACAGCTAAAACCGCACATCCTGCTTGGCGTATCCATGATGATCATCGCCACACCTCAGCTGCCCTAGACTTGCACTTATAGTATTGCCTAACAATACTAGTTTTCATACATGACATTACCTACGATTACACTCCGTTAAGATAAATATCACAACTGATGCTGCGCAGCGCCGATAGCTTATGACTTGGTGGACTGAACACTGTTTTTCCCGGTATTTTTTTATGCATTCTAGCTACTGTCAGTGACGTGAGAGAACTTAAGTTATTAGGAAAGTGCGGTGTAAGTTTAGGCTACATTAATTTGTGCGTAGTGCCAGTGTCATTCATTTATTTTACATGTCTTACAACATATATGCATGCATTCACAGTCGAGTGAAATCAGATATAAGCATACAAAGGCGCTTAGAACTCACGTTAAGCCGATGGTAGCACACTGAATGCGAATGCACGATTTGATGCAGGCAAAAGTATTGACTGTTACTAACGAAGGTTTTATAGCAATATTATAAATGTGGCGACAGAATAGCCTAGAACTTGGGTAAGCCTTGCGTTTAGTAGCCTAATTGCGGTGATGGCCAAAACTAATGTGAATCACGGACTATCCTACAACCAAAGAAAGTAAAGGTGATTAGTAGGCCTATGCGTTAGCCAAATAAAGGACGGGACTGCACCCTTCACAAACCGTAAAATAAAGTTTATTAGTTTGACAGTTGACTACAGTTGACAGTGCACCATCAGTCCACACAAACAATTCTGGTTTCCTTGCACTAGCCATTTCACCGTAGCCTATTATGTCTGTTTTTAAAGCGCACATTTTGCAAGTTTTGGTGAATTTCTGTAAAGACACAGTGCCACCTATAGGCCTGGGGTATGAAGTAACGTGTTGAGTCGTGTTGAGATGGATCCGTTTGGACGCAAATATTCTTGATACGGTTCCAGGGAAGACGGAGGAAAAAAAGATCGGTTTGGTACGTGTGGACTAGGCCTGAATTTCGCCTGCAAAAAGCTGAGATCCGGTAGCCTTGCGATTTTTGCTATGGGAAAATAACATGGGGAGAGAATTATTGCACTCTCCCGGGGACGAAGAAGTCTGAAATGCAGACGTTTTACTCAACACACTTTTGTCCTTTGTAGGCCTACTGTGATCTTTGGTAGGCCTACTAGTCAAGTATAACCCTAGGATAGGTGTGACATAAGGTAGTAATGCAATTTTTTTGCATAAATTGATAGTTTAGGGGGTGTAGACTCAGAATCTGACGGGCACCCTTGAGCATTTTTTTTTAATGACATAATTTGCCACGCCCCCTTTTTTACCATTAAAAAAAATAACTAGATGCACATTACTGTTTAAACCCATCATGTATGGTATCAAATGCAAGCTCTTCTCAAACAGAATGTTGTCAATAAAAACATGCTCAAAATGATTTCAAGTCCCTCCAGAGAACCTAATAACTGTAAAGTCCGGTAAGGTCACACCGCTGAAATGGTAGGCTGAGCAACACATTGTATCAACAATTAATCAAATAGACAAAGTTATAAGGAACAAAGTAGAACTTTCTTACAGATTCTGAAAGCAACTATATACAGCCAGGGTGGCCTTGTCCACAACACAAACATCAAATGTCTCCTCCAAAAAACATTCATTCAATCAGACATTTCTCCCTCACTGTCATCAGTATCCTCCCCTGAAAGTGTAGCCATCTTCAAATTTTTATTTGCACACTGTTCACCACCTTTTCAATGGCAGTAGGTGGTGCATGGTAGTACATCTGACTGACAGCTGCAAGAGGCCCTGGAGCATGCTGGCACTGCCTTGCATCCACAAGAAACAAGCTGTAGACCTGTTTTGGGTACAATGTCAAGTGTTGCCATGAACAGGCACAGGAATTCCATCCTCTATTTTCACACTGGAGGTGTTTTTTTTGTCAGCAGCTCTCCACAGAAGGACTTGCAGCCGTGCACGCTTGATGTGTTCCGCTGCATATTATCTTGTTGGAGGAAGACTCTTTATTCTAGGAGGGTCTCTTTTCTTGGTGAATAGCATGTATCTGAAGTTACTGAGGCTTTCAACAGTCTTAGTCCATAGTAGAGACAAGAAAGGAAATCCATTTCTGCCTTCATGCTCATCAGCTTCTACAGCACATATGTACAATTCTTCAAATCCTCTTGAGCATCAAATTGATTGCTGAGGAGACACAAAAGGGCTTAGAGCGCTCAGGAGACTTCAGATAATTACTTGCTCAGGTGCTCTTCTGCGACGGGTGAAGTGAGAATCCAAAGAAAAAAGAGTTTGCAGAGGCACTCTGAGGTTGAAAAAGTATAAAAAGCCTTTAATTCATCATGGCAAGAACTGGTTAAAAGCACATGGGCCTACGCGTTGTGGCCATATTGGCCTTCATCAGGGCATAGAAACAGGAAGTACAACAAAGCTTAAAATGGACACCCTTAGGTGTTCAGTGGGTGGAGCCTTCCCATTGTCACACACCATGTGACTAACAACAAGTAGGTTGAAAAAAAACAAACAATTAATTAGCAAAATAATAACAAAGAGACATCTCACTAAGTGAGAAAGAGAAAGAGAGAGAGAGAGAGAGAAATACTGTACGGATCACCAGAACAGCATTATCCCACTAACCCACTGACAATCCTACATGTTGGCAAGTCACATTTACATGGTGAAAATGTGTATTGGTAAGCACACAACATCAAGAAAACTGCAAGCCCAAATGTGACAATATAATTTAGGCCTATATATATATATAGAGTACACCTAAAATGTTTTTGACATTCTGTGAAAATTAAACATTTGTAGTCAAGAACACTATTGGAAGAAATGTAAATATGAGTTAATTATGAAGGAAAATGGTTAACAAAGAAGTTCTCCTTAATTCCATACTGTGTCTCAGCAATTCGTGGAAACTGATGAGCGTGAATGTTAATTGCCTGATGTCATTCAAGTGATGATCAATGTGAATCTTAAATGACCAATAGCATGTGCAGCTTGATCATAATGCTCTAGCTGGGATACAAACTCTCAACCTAAGGATCACCAGAACAAGGCATTATCCCACTGACAATCCTTCATGTTGGCAAGTCACATTCACATTGTGAAAATGTGTATTGGTAAACACCCAACAAGAAAACTCCAAGCAAACATTTCACAAGAGAATTAAGAGCTTTGAAAAAGAGTACAGATCTGAAAAATTGCACTGTTAATGGTATCCACCTAATGATGGTTGTATGGTTGTTAAACAATAACAAAATTACTCATATAGGAATATAGGTGATATAGGAAAAAAGAACTGAGTGGTCCAACTTTATTGGCCTATTTCTCTGAAAAAGAACAACATCAAAATCAAAATTATTTTGATAACTTTTGTGAGGCTTTTGTGAGGTGTCAACATTGTGTGTGAGAATTTTGGTGAAGATTTGATTATTTTTGAAGCCTTTGAAACTTTGTATGATTTTTGGCTTTTCTATGAAATTGTGGCAAAAGTAAACATTTTTAGGGCATAAGACCCCTAGAAAAAAAGATGCATCTGAGTTTAGAGATTAAGATGATGAAAGAATTTTGAGTCTAGGTCAATCGGGTAAGGAGAAATATACATAATTCCCTTTTTTTGGTATTAGCGCCACCTTTGGGTGCAGTACCCCAGATTTTGGTTTATGGGTAGAGGGGGGTACTGGTAACCATACCTGAAAATTTCACAACTTTTTACTGTATGGTTCATTGGCAAATGAGCATTTTGTATAATAGGAAAAAGTAGGCTACAATCACTATGGGTGCCTCGCAGCTTCGCCTAAATTAGACAGGCCTGCTGTAATGTTGTAAAGTAAGGGACAATGTAAAGAACGCCAATCATTATTGGGAAAGTCCCGACAGGGTGAACTGGTCTTGCTTTTCCCCCTAAAAGGCCTAAAATTGAATCAAACATTCTTTAGAACACAGCTAATCAACCGTCTGCTTTCACTTTTAAATGAAGTTCCATTACAAGAATTTATTTTAATTGCGGAGTGATATGAAAAATGTTAATCAGAAGCACAAAACGTGTAGCCATACAGCGGTCATTTTATGTTTCAGTGGTCATTACATAGTGCATATTTGACCGTAGAATGTTGGGAAATCCCATTCAAGCCAATGGAGCGTTCTGCTAGTTGTGAAGTGACGAATAATAATATCTGTTAATGTTAATAATGGGAGTAATAATGTCTGTTAATCAATTGTTGGTGGGACATTTCATGTTGTAACACCATGCCAATCCAAACGCTAAATGTACATGCAGGTATTTTGTATTTTCAAAGACCTGATTTGATTAGGGCTCTGTGCCAAAGTAAAAGGTTCAAATATCTTCAGTTAATTCAAATGTAATGACCGATGAAACTTCATGCACGCAACTTCCAGTAAAGATTACAAATTCATAACATGCTTCGCATTCTTGACGCCCAAAACTATCTCCGCAACAAAGAAAGTAAACTGTTCCAACAGGAGAGTATTCGTGAATTAGTGAAACACACTCAGCACACAGTGAGGTGAAGCACACACTAATCCTGACGCAGTGAGCTGCCTGCAACAACAGCGGCGCTCGGGGAGCAGTGAGGGATTAGGTGCCTTGCTCAAGGGCACTTCAGCCGTGGCCTACTGGTTAGCGCTTCGGACTTGTGACCAGGGGGTTGCCGGTTCGATCCCCGACCAGTATATACTGTATACTTCCAGTAAAGATTACAAATTCATAACATGCTTCGCATTCTTGATGCCCAAAACTATCTCCGCAACAAAGAAAGTAAACTGCTCCAACAGGAGAGTATTCCAACAACCTTGCTAAAGGGCAAACCTCGCTTATTTCGATAAGTCTCGCTAATTTTAGTGAGAGTTCCGTTCCATTAGTGAGGTTAACGTGAATCCCAGCTTGGTAACTATGGAAATTTATGCCATAGAACTAACCTGGTCCGTAGCAGGTTAACTTTCAAGCCAGTAGGGGTTAAATCATTCAGAGACCTCAGACGACGTCAATTCCGGAAATAAGTACATAATTTACTTTACTCTTTATGTTGAATACAGCGGGGGAAAACGTGTTTTCTTTTATAGTTCATGGAAAAAATAGTCACATTAGGTAGAAGCTTTTTATTATTATTCGTAATTAATATTTATTTATTAAATAATCGATTGCGACTGACTGTCCACGTGATCTACCAGAGTCAGCTGGGAGGAGCTTGTGACTCACACATAGGGACTCACAGCAGATATTGCGCAAAATTTTGGTTCATGGCTATGGTTTAAATATCCTTCCTATTCTTTAACATGAAGATGATGACTGATGAAATAAAATACTATTATGTTTAATAAACCATTGTAGGCATACAAGTTATCATTATATCACATCAATTAAGTGTTTTCTGTAGGCTAGGCTACTGTGTGACATGCTTTACACTACAGCATAAAAATCAACAATAGGCTATCAACAAGTTTGCAGTATCACTGTTGCAGAAATCACATACAAGAAGGCACCCTTTTGATTGTTTGTACATTTTTGCACATTCCAACATAAGGAAGCAGCATGAGGAAACTTGTCGCTTTTCTGCCTTATTTTCTAACTAATTTTACGAGCCTGCAGTATCACCACAGCTGTTACACGAGGGACTGGTATCCCTTTGTTATGATGCACTTCCTGCGACGGTCACTCCGTCTCAAAATGACTTAACTCCCTCTCTTTCCAGCTAAATTAAGCTGTGTTGCAAAAAAAATCAGTCGGAAAACGAGTCCAAAAAGATGGTTCCGTTAACCTGTGCTTTCGTCACCTGTAGCCTACCCAAAAAATAGAAGTAGAATTTTTTTTTTCCGACAGTGTCACCAAGCATGTATTTACACATTCACTAGCTCCAAAGAATTTATGAAAATTATGCAACATAAAATGTTTTAACTTGACATGCGTGTGGTTCTAGGAATCTTGCTACTCTGCGTCATTTACGTTCTGTGGTGGTGTAACACGTAGCGAGACGGAATTAGAATGGGAATGGAATTATATTCTTGCATACAAAGTATTTAGGCTGCATAGCTTATCACCTTGATGATGCCATGTCCATACATGTTCATGAATGTCAAATCAATTGTGTGCTACACAGATTAAATATTAGGCCTAAATGACAAATTGAAAGCCATTGCATTTCAGATAATTATATTTCAAACACATTGGGACTTATGGGAGACAATAGGCTATATTACCTAAAAATTTAAAAATATAAAATTTTATTTTATGACCACCTACACCTAGACAATAATGTGGAGTGAACCCTTTTAATCTAAGACTATAGATAGTTGAATAGCCATATGCCAAAGTTGTTTTTGAGTTATGTCGGACATGTGCCATTTTGTAGGCCACGATGAGAAAGCGTTGGTGATGCGGGACACCATGGAGCTCGCCACAAATGTCCATCTGTATATGCTCCCAGGGCCCTGCTGGCCACTGCAGGGGCTGGAGGGGCGGGGCCGGTGGAGGGCCCGTCTTCCCACTCACCAGGCACGTCGTACAGTCCTTGACCATGGCTTCAATGTCCCCGTCTATTCCTGGCCACCAAACCACCTCTCTGCACCGCTGCTTCACCCTGACGACGCCCAGGTGTCATGAGCCATGGCGAGCACCGGGGCCCGTAAAGCAAGGGGTACGACTGTGCGGTGGCCCCGGGCCACACAGTGCCCGTTCCAGCAAAAAAACTTATCCTTAAAGCGGTGAAAAGGTGTAAGGCTGACAGGGAGGCTGGAGGCCACCCCGAGTGGATGAAGGAGCGGAGCTGTGCCAGCACTGAGTCCTCCTCAGAGGCCTGCCGAAGCTCCTGCAGTGACACCGTTGCCTCCAGCGGAGAGTGGAGGAGCTGGATAAGGTCAGAGTCTGTGGTGTGCGTATTGAAGTCTGTGGTGTGCGTATTGAAGTCTGTGGCTGAGGGAGAAGTAGCCGGAGTGGGTGTAGAGCGTGACAGCAGGTCTGCCACAACGTTCTCTCGGCCTGTATACTGCAGTGTAAAGTTATACTGGTGAAGTCTCTCGTACCAGCGATGGATGCGCAGGGGCCTGTGTCCTGATCCAGATGTAGCCAGCAGAGCTGTGAGCGCTTGGTGGTCTGTATGGAGAGTAAATAAACGGCCATACAAGTATATGTGCCAGCACTCGCATGCCCAGACGCAGGCCAGGGCCTCTCTCTCCCCCACGTAGTGTTAATTTTGTCACCTATTTTTAATTTAGTCTTAGTCTTAGTCTTGTGACGAAATGTCCTTTTTAGTCTTTGTCATATTTAGTCATTCAAATATCATTTTTGTTAGTCAAGTTTTAGTCAACTAAAAGTCTCGTCATTTTAGTCTAGTTTTAGTCAAAAGAAAACTAAAGCTATCTTAGTCTTAGTCAGTTTTAGTCAAAACATTTTAGTCTTTTTTTATAACAAATTATTTCTGATTACCATTTGAGTCAAATAGTGTTTCACACATCTCAATTTTCCAACAATATTGTGTGTCCACAGGGCTACTCGTCTGTTATAATTACTCATTCTGATTTTTTTTTGTCAGTCAGTGCATGCACAGTCAGTACATGCACAGCTACAGTTATAGCTCGGCTGGGATTTGGCCATAGACGGTAAAAGATTTGACTGGACCACTGTCATGATCGTCATAGACCAGTGTTTCACAAAGTGTGGTCCGGGGACCACTGGTGGTCCGCAAGCTATCTCAAGTGGTCCACGAGCAGACGTGGTAAAATATAATATAGATGAGTTGTTTGCAATATTGAACCAACTTGTATGTACATTCAAACTGTTCTACAACACTGTCTATGTCAGATATGCCAGTTTAAATCATATGAATCCTCTGACACAATTAAATAAAGTGCAAAGACAATAAGCAAGGTGGTTCAGTGAGTATTGTGTAGGCTAATATACTGCTAGGTCTATTTTTTTTTTTAGCTAGGTGGTCCGTGCGTTTCTTTTTTTATTGATTAGTTAAGTGGTCCTTCATCTGAAAAAAGTTTGAGAAACACTGTCTTGGACCCAAGTATGAATGTTTTACTCCATGCACGCTAGATGGCGATATGTGCCCAAACGCAACACAAACTCTCAATCTTAGCTAACTTGCTAGCGAACTTTCCATATTAGCTTACTTGCTAGCAAACTTTGCATCATCAGTGTAACTAGTTAAATAGTTGACATTACTTGCTGAAACTTTTAGTATGGACATTCTGGGGATGTTAATTTGTATATGTATGAGAGAAGCTTCAACTTCTGGGTATGTAGCATTGTGACATAAAGCCTAACTCTGGCAGAAATCTCCGGTGTTTTTGTTCCATGTAGTTTCCTGCTGCAGCCACAGGGTTGCAGCAACAGCACGTAGACTAGCCTACAGGAAAGCTGCTAGCATGAACCATGAACTCATTCGAATATTTTGAAAAGGTAACAGCTATTCTGTCTTCTCATTTTGTAGACGAAAATGGAAGAGAAATTTTATCTTGGTTTTTATTTCAAGCAAAACATTTTAGTCTCGTCTTTTTTCGTCAACAATAATGCATCTTAAGACAGTCTTAGTCAGTGTTTCAGGACATTAGTGCAGTCTCGTCATCGTCTCGTCTTAGTCATGGAAAAAAAGGTTGTTGACGAACATTTTTCCTCTCGTCTCGTCTGATGAAATTAACACTACCACTGAGTACTTCTGCTCTGCTGAATTGAGGGCCAGGGCCTCTCTCTCCCCCACTGAGTACTTCTGCTCTGCTGAATTAAAGGCCCGTGAGGTAAACACCACCGGCCGCTCAATGCCGTCATGGAGCTGAGACAGCACAGCCCCAACTGCAAAGTTTGAGGCATCGCAGGTGAGAAGAGTTGGGCTGGACGGGTCAAAGTGAGCGAGCACAGGTGGTGAGATAAGTTGAGACTTCAGCTTTATGATGGCGTCCGCGCAGGCCGGGGTCCATGTCCATGGGGCATCCTTCTTGAGGAGTAGACGGAGCGGAGCAGTAGTGGCAGAATACTGGGGCAGATAATAAGCCGTCATGCCCAGGAAGGAGGCGAGGTGGGCAGGGCTGGATGGAATGGGCAGCCGTTGGATGGCCTCCACATTGGAGTGCAGAGGGCTAAGTTCTTCTGGGGTCAGGCGAAACCCCACAAATTCCACCTCAGATGCAGAGAAGATGCATTTCTCCCCATTCAGTGTGAGGTTATGAGAGGCCAGAGTGTCCAGTACCTGTGTCAGGCGTTGGTCGTGGATAGCAGGTGTTGGTCCATGCACTACTATGTCATCGGAAAAAAACGACCACTCCAGGGATGCCAGCAAAGATAGTAGACATTGGGTGTGTTCGAAACGGGAGACAGCTGCCTACTGCCTCCCTCCCTACATAGAGAGCTGTCTCACTAGACATGACTTTGGATTAAATGCATCTTTTAAAAATGAGCGTAGCACTCTAGAATCTTTGGTTAACACTACGGTATGACGTTAGCAAAGGCCTGACGTTAAACTAAATTAGCTTACGTAAGCTAGCAGGCTAACGGTATAAATTAGTTTTACGGCCAGCAGATATATCAGACCAGACGCTATCAATGGTTACAACAATGGCATAATCAGATAGTAAATTGTTTATTTCTAATCTGTAATCTACAAATCTAAGCAAAACTAGATATACCGCATAGCGGTACAAAATATGACCGCCTCTCAGTCCTGTACATCCGTTCCGCGAAAAATAAATCACACTTCAATTTGTCTCCATATTTTACTCCATACCCCACTCTTGAAACTTTTGTGTATGCTTGTTTGGCATGCCTGAGTGTGTGTGTGCGGCTGTACAGAAAGTAGCCTACTGGTGCTGTAAAGGTGAATAGATTGTAGAATAGCCAAAGAAGATGTAGCATTGTTATAAAACCTTTAAAATCTCTAAACAATCACAAGTAGGGCAGTTCATCACAGTTCATCCATTGCAACTGGATTGATGAAAGGTCACTTACACCTGTAGGCTACATGTATTTGGGAAAAGCAAAAGGTATCAGCATAATGTTATTTATTTATTTATTTATTTATTTATAAACAAAAACATCTCTGTCAGTTCCATGCCGTAACAAAGGTCATTTTTGGATGGATGGATTTTTTGTGAATGTTTCTTCTTCTACATAAGATTTTAGTCATCTTTAGTTCATGTAATACTTTATTGTCAATGCACAAATTGAGTAACAGTAGTCTGAAACGTTATTGTTAATGCACAAATTAAGTAACAGTAGTCTGAAACGAAATGCTGTTTTACATCTAACCAGTGGTGCAAATAACTGACATGTCCAAATGGGCCTTGATGAAATGCGTCGCTAGACTGTTCATACACATTTTAACGGGCCAAAGTTGAAGAGCTGTTGTCCGTTATTGTTCGTGCAAATATAGGCTGATTTATGTTCCCTTGCATTGTGTAACTGAGGTCCATGGCTAGTCTGGCTTTCACCAGACCAAGCTCAATCTTTTAAGAAATCAAAAAATATATAGCGGGCAGATCAGGCTGGGTTCACCTGGGTTCAACTAACAAACTAGATCCTAATAGAAAGCTGTTAGCTTCCCTAAGCTACAGGTAGGCTTATAAGGTAGGCCTATTTACAACATAAATTGTCAATAGGCTATGCTGGCGACACAAATAAAATCTCCTTTGGAAACTAATGGCTTACGCCTTACAGTATAGTGCAGGGCGATATGTAGCAAAAAAAGGTGTTTGGAACATTTCATATAGATTTTTGCAAATTATGTTTTTTCACTTCTTCAGACCCTATAGTTTGTAAAACTACCTGTTTCCAATTTTTTCCCGGACTGCACAGGTCCAAAATCCAAGATGGCGGATATATCACCAAAAATTGCAAAAAATCGCCTTTTTAAAATTTTTAAATGGATATATGTTAGGTATTATCATTATATACATACATTTTCTAATAAAATTGAATGACTTAGGTAATAAATATGACCATGGGTGACATGAGATGACATTGGTGACATGAGCCTCTCCTTGTCTCTCTCTCTCTCTGCCCCTCCTCTGCATGCATGTTTAAAGAAAACATTGTCATTTGTGCAAGGATTGTTGTTGGCATAGAAGATGATGAATAAATCAGGTTAGCATCATAAACACGCTGCGCAAAACTGTTGCAACCCCCACCGTCACCTACCACCACAAATAGAACTGAATTCTGTGGGAAACACTGCAAAGTATAGACAGGTGGTGCATAGACAGGTCAAGAAATATAGTGCAGTGTAGACAGTAGTATACAGTTGATTCATATAAAGTAGAGAGGTTTAAAGTAATATAAATATGTGCAGTGTATTAGCAGTTACCTTATAAGAGCAGAATAAATATGGCTATGTAATGTGAACAATGTATGGTTGTTGGTTAGTTGGTTGGTTGTCACTGGGATGGAGAGCTAGACTTTAGCTGCAGGAAAGAAGCTTCCTCTGAACCTGCTGTGCGCCTTATGCAAGCATCGCTTGCCCTGGATGTCCTCAATGGAGGGGAGTGAGGAATGTGTTGGGCAGTTTTCACCACCCTCTGCAGTGCTTTTCGGTTGTGGGCAGAGCAGTTGCCATACCAAACTGTGACACAGTTGGTAAAGATACGCTTGATGGTGCAGGGGTAGAAGTTCACCAGGATCAGGACCTTCTTTAGCCTCCTCAGATAGAAGAGATGCTGGTAAGCCTTCTTGATCAGGGTAGAGGTGTTGAGGGTCCAAGAGAGGACCAAGAGATGTGGACACCCAGAAATCTGAAGCTGGTGATACACTCCACTTCAGTCCCATTGATGAGAATGGGTGTGTGTGCTAGCTTTAGACTTCCTGAAGTCCACAATGAGCGCTTTGGTCTTCAATAATTCTGTTAACAGGACTTGCAGGAAATTGTGGGAACATATGAATTTGTTGATTATATGCAAGCCTAATGCTGCCCACTACATCTAAGTCTGCCTTCATCCATGAATTGTGACTGGTTTCAGAAACAGCATCCTCTGAACAATCTACAGAGAGTAGCTCAGTGCAATTAACACACACATTGGATAGCATCTTAATAGATGGCATGGCTGTTGTGCAGGAGATGGTTGTCAGGAAAAGTGACATAAACTGTTGCCAAGATCTGGCAAAATGTTGAAAGTAAGGCACGAGGCTACAATGACATTTACTTATTATTTAACAACTATACCATCACAAACTCCATGAAAGACAGGACGAGACAGGTCCATACAATGGGATAAGCACATGATAAGGGATACAAAATACAAGACTCTACACCAATCAAAGACTTTAAAGCTTTCCTGGGATCGAAGGAAACCAAAGCCAACCTCATCCTCTACCTTGGTCATAAAGCTGTTGAACTATGTAAACTGCCAGTCACAGTTCACACACACAAAGGTGGCAGTAACAGTAAGTCATTTTGCCAAAACCCCATATATCTACATGTCACACAGATGTCTTGGTGCTTGCCCTTCTCAGGGTACCAGACATCAACAAAGACAGTCTCATTATCATGGGCACTGGAGAACGTCGACAAAAGATACAGCCTAGAAATCTTGACGCACCCTAGCGGCAGCAAATGTAATTTGCAGTCAGGGTAGTCTAGCAACTCTCCGTTGGCTTGTGAGGTGGAAAAACCAAACTTTGCTCAGGCCAATCACATCGTGTATAGAGTCGGTGGACCTATCGGGTATCCTATTGTATTGTATCCTATCCTATCAGGAAATTGAAAGTCAACCATTTGTCCCGCCATTTACCGTTTATCCCGTGGGAAAGGAAAGCTTTCTGTTTCAAGTCAATCAAGTCATGATGATGTCATTAACACACTTGTAGGCTTGTAGTAGGTCCTCATCCATCTCCAGACGTGTTGGCTGGATGTGAGAAATTTGTGTGTCAGCTCCTCAAAACATGGTTTTCAAACAGCTAAAGCCCTTCGGTGGAACATGTTTAAAACTCTAAAGCCCAACCAGGGAGTGGAAAAAACTCGAACTAACTAGAAAATCCCATCACTATAATTACCCTACCATCGCCTATAGCTGTCCCCATGCTCGGTTCCTGCCCACGCAGCCTAGCTTACCCACTATTTGCCCGATGACAACTCCTAATTCCTATGGACAATTCATCCCCTACACTGGACTATTTGAACTTAACACTAAATAGGATTCATGCATTATCATACTGGTTATGTAACCATCCAACCACTTTGTAACATATACCTCAGGTGGCTCTAAATATCATGTTCTATTCTCTGTATATAGACCTTACTGTCCTGTAACTGACCCCAGGCAGATGGGTCAGGCCCTTGAGTCGTGGATCTGCTTGAGGTTTCATCCTATATGTTTCTCCCATTCTTGGGAGTTTTTCCTCGCCCTGTTACTCATGGGCTCTGTCTGAATGTTTAACACTCTGTAAAGCCATGACATGTGTAATGTTTTTGACGCTTCTATAACTGAAATTAAATTGAAATTGAAATTCTGAGAGCACACAGGCAAGCAAATGTTTGGGCACAAGATACAGTGCCTGCTCCAAAGATTCTTGACTCACTATCACTGGGATGGAGACAAATTGTTGATGGGCAATGGGCTCCTGTTCTGTCAAAACTTCCACCAGCACCAGAGGCTGTTGTGGAACTTGTGAAGTGTTGTTGTCTTGCCAGCCATTGCAGTATAAGGTGTTCTTGCAAGAGTAACAACTTACCATTCACGCAACTTTGCAGGTGTGAAGGCTCTGAGGAGATGTACACCAATATTAAAAAGACAGTGACAGTGGTGAGGATAAATACTTGAGTGACAATGACAATGTTTTGTTTAACTCTTCAATAATGAAACAAGATGCAGATTTTTTAAAATCTTTTTTTTTCATTTTTTCAAAATTTTCTCCAAATTTTTTGGCAAATGATGCAATACATCTTTTGAAAATAGTCTGTATCTCACTTGTCTACCTTATTAGGTGTATATTTATGAAAAAGTTGACCACTTAAAGCCTTTATATTATTTTTCCGCATATATTGTCCGCCATCTTGAATTTTGGCACTGAAAATTAAGAAAAAAATTGGAAACAGGTTGTTTTGTATTGAATGGGGTCCTAGCTAGTAAAAAACACCAGTTGCAAAAATCTATATGAATCGTTCCTAAAATAACACAATTCCCCATACTAGTATCAAGTGGACTTAAATTGCCATATCGTGGCGAAAAGTTAGTAATAAAATTCACGCAGCTCCATGAGTCAAGGAAAGCGCGAATTAAGTAGCCACTTCTAAATGGGACCCACTACACAGTAGCATAAGGTGTGTTGCTGAAGCAGCCATAATGAAATGAAGGTGTCATTGTTTGGATACTTCACACACATTGCTTTTTTAATTTCACAGACTACAACTACCAAGCTGGAATCAAAGCACATCGATTCCCCTCTCACACCCTGCACGCACTTAAAATAAACAGGCGTCTCAGTCTCACGCATGTATAGGCAAAACTGTATCAGACCGGTGTAACGTTGGTAAATCTTCCATTGCACAGAATGATTTTTGTAGCATGTGCAACAAATGACAGTCGAAAGATACAATTACAGTGCTGCTATCAATTTGCTTGCTATAACCGCATTACCTAGGTCCTTAATGATATTGTAAGATTAACGTACCTGCAGTAAAAACCAAGCATGTCCGATAACCATCCTCAGATTTATTTCGGCTTCAAGAAGAAATGGGAATTACATTTCATGTGAACATCGTCCTTTCCTTATTAGATGTTCTCTGCGGTAAATTAGCTTCGCTAGTGGCGGTCATAATAAGGTCACACAAATGACATTTTAAACAGATTCAGCAGCCATTACCGATGTCATCCGCCATGTTTGTTTACCTTTCACAGCTGTTTCAGACGTTGCCGCAAGGGATTATGGGTAGGAGGGAGCATGAAGTGTGCATCGATGCTGCCTTCAAAAATGACCGTTATTTGGGAATTCTAAGATATCTTAAAAGGCAGCAGAATTTGTTTTTTCGGTTTCGAACCGCACTTGCTGCCTTGCTCCCCAGTTAGATATCTTAAAAGGCAGCAACTTTACCCATTTCGAACACACCCATTATCTTTTGAAAACAGCTAGGGGCAGAGCAAAGGCCAAATGCCATCCTGGTGTAGCGGAAGACACCTGCATGCGTGACAAATGCAGTGAGGTTACGACGATCTGGGTGCAGGGGAACCTGCAGGTAGCCCTGGCGGAGATCAAGCTTGGAAAATGTCTTGGAGCCATAAAACTGTGAGGTCAGTTCTTCTGCAGTGGGCAGCGGGTATTTATCTGGTACCACAGCCTTGTTTACCGCCCTCAGGTCCACACACACTCGCAAGCCGCCTGTTTTCTTTTTGGCAATCACCAGATTCGAGATCCATGGTGAGGCGTCGACTGGTTCGATGATGCCTGCTTCCAACAACTTTGTCAGCTCCGCTTTGACATTGTCGCGCAATGCCAGGGGAATGCGTCGAAGGGGCTGTATGACTGGGTGCATGTCCGTGTGCAGGAGAGGTTGATGCGTGAAGGCTGAGAGGTAGCCCAGGCCTGAAAAGAGCTGCGGCCATCGCTGTTCCCATGCTGAGCTGACCTGCAGGATCGGCACCCCACCGCTGTCCAGGAATGTGAAACCCAGGCTGGTGATGAGGTCCAGCCCCATGAGGTTAGCACCGTGCTGTGCACCTGGAAAATGAAGGTCGGGACGCATTTGCTCCCATGGCAAACTGCACAGGTCAGGGAGCCCACTAGGGAGATCTTTTCATTAACGTACCCGTGTAGCACTGCAGATGGCGTCTGTAAAGTTATGTGGGGCAGGAAACACTTAACTGTGGGCCAGTTGAGAAGTGATACGGCCGCCCCAGTATCCAACAACAGCGGTACACAGACTCCATCCAACTCCACAGTGCACGTCTTGAATGGTACACGAGCAGAGCTGACAGAATGGGAGTGGGGCTCGTAGTGGTACCTTTCCCGTATCGTGGACCAGCCCGCGGTCCTGCTGTGGCTGGTGCAGAGCGGCAAACCCTGGCAAAATGGTTGCTCCTCTCACAGCGTTGACACACCTGTCCTCTGGCGGTGCACTCGTGGGCTTTGGTGGATTGCGAGGAAGAACCACAATCGCCACAGCTGCGGTCTGCGTAGCGTATCCCTGTGTCTCCTTCAGACGATGCTGGGCTAGGCGGGCGCTCAGGCTCCTCTACCTGTTGAGTTAAGACCGGCTGCGCGGAAGCGCGGGAAGATAGTTTTGTGGATAACTCGGTGGCTGTTTCAATCTGCAACGCTATCTTCAAACCCTCGCTTAGTGTCAGATTGTCCGGCGACATAACCAACTTCTCCCGTGTCTTAGGGTGGATTGCATGTTCAGCGAGCTGATCTCTCATTTCCTCCTCCATTGTCCCGAATTTACAGAGGGAGGCTAAGCCATGGAGGTCGGCTACATAGTGCTGGATCGACTCACCCGCGGTTTGTTTGCGCTGTCGGAAAACAATCCTGCGAAGTATTACAGTCTGTGGTGCCGCGAAGTGTGCCTTAAGTAATGTAGTAGCGTCCTTGTACTTCTTCGCTTGACCCAATGTCCTGAATATGCGTTGTCCCTCGGCGCCTAGGCAGTGGATGAGGAGCGCTCTCCCTCGCCCATGATTAGCTTCCTTTAGTCCGAGAGCTGCGAGGTACGTCTCAAATGACTCCAGCCAATGAACCCACGGTACCAGAGGCTCGCCCGGTAGTGCGAGGAACTGTGTAGGTGGTGGGATTGAAAGCTCCATCCTCGTCGTCAATGTTATGTGTGTTTTTCAGACAGCATCAGAGAGGCACATGTCCGCCATAACCATTCATTACGTAAAACGTAAAACACATACAACACCGGATGTACGTCATTCGACAGTCCGAAAGCCGGCTGTCGTAAAACAGTCAGACATAACAGTGACACTGCCGGAAAAACATTTCTAGGCCTACTTCTATTTTTGAAGTTGTAGGCTACAGGTGACGAAAGCACAGGTTGACGGAACCATCTTTTTGGACTCGGTTTTCCGACTGATTGTTTTTTTTGCAACACAGCTTAATTTAGTAGAAGGGGGTCACTTGCGCTTCAGCCTGGTTGGTGCTCACGGAACAGGATGCAGAAGAGGATAAGTAAATATAGAAAATAAAAATACATACAGACTCAACATTTAAACAGATACCTCAAAGTGTGGATTAATCCGTTAGTCAGTTTGCACTAATAAAAACACATTAAGCATTGAGTGCTCCGGTCCTGCTCCTTGGCTCCTGTTAGACCTTGGATCTCCCTTTTTGACAGCTTAATTTAGCTTGAAAGTTAACCTGCTATGGAGCAGGTTAGTTCTGTGACATAAATTCCCATAGTTACCAAGCTGGGATTCACAACCTCATTAATGGAACGGAATTCTCACTAAAATTAGCGAGACTTATCGAAATAAGCCAGGTTTGGCCTTTAGCGAGGTTGATGGAATACCCCCCTGGTCTCAGAGATGTGGGGAAACATTGCACAATAACATGAAAGCAGCAGCAGCATAAAACACTGTTCTCACCAAAACCACACTGTTCACTCCACTCCACTCCGCTCTAGGGTTGGGCACCGAAACACGGTTCTAGTATGGCACTGGTGTTGTGTGCCTTCTTGTTTCTCCACCTACTGGTTTCCTTGCGCGTGCATGCGTTGTGCTCATAGCCTACCACAGCAGGCAGTTCTCAAATATTCACAAACAAGTTGTTTTAGGCGATTTGAAGTCACTTTTAATATACGCCATGAGCACTACATTACAGCCACTCGGACAGAAGACATGTTAAAAATTATGTTTTGCAAACTAGCATTAAACTGGATTCGATCTCACAAAATCAATCCATGTACGACTCTCTCCAGCATAATTCTCTACTCACTGACCCAACTTATCCCTGGCTATTATGCGATACAATTATCTATTGTAGGCTACCATCAATTAATAACATAGGCAACACCCAGGTAACATGTTGTCTTGAGGTAGGCTATCTGAAACAAGTGGTTGCCTTTCATCGAAAACAATTGGTTAAACCTTGGGCTGCTACAGTCATCAGTGCACAGTTTAAGTAGGCAACTATTCTATGTGGTTGATCAACTAAAAATAAAATATGTATTGAGTGATGACATTATTGTAGTAGACCTAAATTCTGAGAAATTAAATGGTACGAGAAGAAACTACATTTTAGCGCACCAGCCCGCGATGTCTTCAATGGTTGAATGAAGCGAGTTTGCAAAAATTAGCGTCTATTAGAGTCTCTCCGCACTCAAACCAGCAGGTTCAGGGGAAGCTTCTTCCCTACGGCTGTTACAATTCTTAACTTTAGCTCCCGCATCCCGGTGACAACCAAATAACTAAGCCCCCAACTGCATGTTAAAGTTTCCTGCGGCTGAAGAATGTAGCCAGACGGTGAAAGTGTAGACCATAGCCCCCCTTGACAGTTTACATAGGACAACACTGCTGTATTGTTGGTGCGAATCAATACATGGTGGTGTGACAGTATTGGGAGAAAATGCTTTAGAGACAGGAACACTGCCATCAGTTCCAAAAATTATTTTTGGCTGACTCTGTAGTGCTGACTATTAACCACTCCGAATCTTGACCATACTAATCTGAGCAACTACAGGTCTATATCAAACCTACCGTTCCTGAGCAAAGTAGGCTACTTGAAAAAGTTGTTTGTAATCAGTTAAATACCTTCCTCAATGAAAACAGTATCCTTGAAAAATTCCAATCAGGTTTTAGATCAAATCACAGCACAGAAACGGCTCTAGTAAAAATAGTCAATGATCTTAGACTGGCTACTGACTCAAACAAAGTCTCAATCCTTATTCTTCTAGATTTGAGTACGGCATTTGACACCATTGATCATAGCATCCTAATTCACCGCCTTGCGAAGTGGGTGGGTCTCTGATAATGTTCTAACTGGTTTCAAACCTACATTACTGGCAGAGATTTTTATATCAGTCTAGGAGATCATGTGTCTGTAAAACATGACTTGCCTTTTGGTGTGGCCCAGGGGAGCTGCCTTGGTCCCCTGCTCTTTACCCTATATATGCTTCAGCAAAATGTAAACTTCCACAGCTATGCAGATGATACCCAATTGTATATTTCTGTGGTGCCAACTAACCCAGATGGCCTTTGCTCCCTCACTGCATGCCTAACCTCCATTAATCAGTGGATGAGAAAAAATATTTTGAAACTAAATGATGACAAAACAGAGGTACTTTTGGTTGGACCAAAACCAAAGCGAGACATTGTTCTTAGTAATCTGGGGAACTTGGCACACCGGGTCAAACCAAAAGTAACAAGCCTCGGTGTCATCTTAGATGCAGAGTTAAGTTTTAAGCCCCATATCAGTAAAGTTACTCAGACAGCCTATTTCCACCTGAGAAACATTGCCAAAGTGTGGCCCTTTTTAACTCAACAAGATGCAGAAAAACTAATTAATGCCTTTATCACTAGGTTAGACTACTGCAATGCACTTTTCCCTGGTCTTCCCCAAAAACATCTACAGAACTCTGCTGCTAGACTTTTAACTAAGACCAAGAAAAGAGAACACATCACCCCTGTGTTGGCTGAACTGCACTGGCTCCCTATTTCCTATAGAATTGATTTTAAGGTTATGTTAATTACTTACAAAGCTCTGAATGGCATAGCACCTTCATATATCTCTGAGCTTTTAATATCTTATTAACCACAAAGGAAACTAAGATCATCCAATTCTAATCTTTTAATTGTACCCAAAGTGCTCCACAAGCAAAGTGGAGAAGCTGCTTTTATCCATTATGCCCCCAAACTATGGAACACTCTGCCTCTGTACATTCAGTAAATTTCTTTAAAAAAGATCTGAAAACATACCTGTATAAGAAAGCCTTTAGTTAACTCATCTTATCCTGTAGACTACTTTTTCGGATTATTCTACATCTGCTGCCATTGGAAGGCGCAGCCAGCCAGAAGCAGATGAGCTCCCCCTATTAAGACAGGTTCTGCTCAAGGTTTCTTCCTGGAATATGGGTGTTTTTCCTTGCCACAGTTGCCATATGGCGTGCTTGTGGGCGGTAAAGGGTTAAGGCTGCCAGTCTTGAATGTCTGTGTATAAAGTCAAATAATTGCGACATATGCTAAGAACAAGCTAAGGCTGGCTGCTTGGAGTCCGCATCAACAGGGCCTAAGCATTTGTTAGCCTAGGCATTTGTTAGCAAAGCCTTTATATATCTATAGTAGTATAATAGTATTTCTGATATGTTGCTGATTGGATAATAAACAGCCACAGCAACAAAGGGGAATGACTGACTCTATTTTCTATATTTCTGATATGTTGCTTATTGGATCATAAACGGCTACAGCAATGAAGAAAAGTGAAAGTGATTGATAATGACTGACTGACTCTATTATTGTGTTACATGCTCCAAATGTAAAGCACTTTGAGCTGCATTCTGTGTATGAAAGGTGCTATACAAATAAAGCTTATTATTATTATTATTATTATTATTATTATTATTATTATACTCCTCTAGCTCCAGCCTGGTCCTCTATTGTGGTGCCCCACCACACTCAATGATGCGTCAGTGGTTACTACTTTACGCACTGCTACCAGCCCCATGGGAACACCCTGCGACAGCAGCGTGGGGTCCCACCACACTCTTAGTGGTTGTATACACAATGTGGAGACTGGTATCAATTTGTTCCAATTGTTGTTGAACACCCATCTCTGCATGTCTCTCATGGCCCAGTGGTACTACTGCTATCATCGATGCCATCAAGTCTAAAAGGCAGAGGCAAGTGTGAAATTTCACTCTCCTCCCCAGCTAGGGTGACCACCGCCATGACACTGAAAATGAGGACACTTGTGCCCAAAAGTTAAGACAAAGGTCCAAACGTGAGGACACATACGGAATTGGAGTAACATATGGGGAATAACTAGCCTGACGAGCCATTAAAATGTAGGGTCTGGGCACTCACCGTTCACAGTACTCAGTCCGAGGGGCGGGATAATCGGTTGTCTTTCAAATTCCCTCTGCACGCAATAGGACAGCGCTGAGTCGGATGCGTTTTCCCACCAGCAGAGCTAGTTGGCTAGTTCAAACTTTTGCCAACTTAAAACAAGCTTAACTCGTGTCATACTGTTGGCCAACAGCAACATCCATCTTCTTTGATTTCAAGTAGCAGGGAATTCAAGCCAAACCGTTGCAACTCATCCATCAATCATTATGTTAAGCCCACCTAACGACTCTATACGCGATTTGATTGGCCTGATAGAAATTTAATTTTTCGAGCTCACAAGCCAACGGAGAGTTGCTAGACTAGCCCTGGAAGCAAATGTAAATTGCTGCCGCTAGGGTGCGTCTAGATTTCTAGGCTAGGAAATAACATTAGAAAATAAACCATTTCTATAGAAGCCACCTATTTATTATAACATAATGTATTATAGTAACATTTGTTTTTTTTTTATTTTTTTATTTCACATTAGTCAGCAACATTCCCATAGTAATTTTTGTGTGTGTGTGTGTTTTTTCCACATTAGTCAACAAACCCACCTTTTTAACACTTAATAACTTAGTGAGCTCTGCAGCCGTGGTTGTTGCTGGAGCAAAAACAATGTCACAGAGGATTTCCCGGCAGATCTGGCTTTTTCTTTGTGCCTGCCTGTGAGAGCGTGCCTCTCTATGGCACTCTTACCCCTGGAGCTGACATCAATATCTGTTTCACAGTTTGCAAAATGCATGGTATGCATCTGTCCTGCTTTTGGTAGCAAAGTGGTGTTCAGAATACTGATCAGAGGTAGGCATGGAGCATATGATCTCCATATTCAAGTAGGCTAACAAGCAATTATTAAAGAAGAGTTTCTGCTTGAATTCAAAGTATCATTTAGCACCAAAAATTACCTATGCCTATGTGTAAAGAGTTAAATTACCCAGATTGTCTTAGACATTAATATAATTTATACCAGTTATCACTGTAGGACCACTGAAACAACACAAAATAAATAGGGCTGTTGCTGGAAATATTTTATTCCTGTAGGCCAGCGTTTCTCAAACTGTGGGTCGCGAGACATGCCAGGTGGGGCGCGAACTGACTGAACTGAGTTCTTTTATTTATTTTTTTATCTGTAGCCTGGGCCCAGGTAGCACCCGATGCGCAATGGACGCACTGTGTTATTCACAGGGAAGCGCTCGTGTCAAGGCAGCTTAGTTAGTCCCGACCTACATGAGATTTTGAATGTTGTTGTGAGTGTGGTGAAAATCATCAAAACCCGCCCTTAAAAGCTGCCTCTATTCTCCGCGACTTTGCTAAGAGATGGTAGCTGACCAAAAGGCTGTACTGTTTCACAGCGAGGCAAGGTGGCTTTCCCGAGGTAAAGTGCTGTCGCGCGTGTTTGAGCTCTGAGTCGCCTCTTCTTGGAGGAAGAGCGCATGTTTGAATCTGCAAGCACGTTCACTAATGAACATTTCTTGACGAAGCTGGCCTATCTTAGCGATATATTTGGAAAGTATTATGCCTTTGAGAATCTGAGTGAAATCGCTGAAACATCTGATTCGGGAGCCCCTCTTGTGATCCCATGTATTAAACAGTAGGCCTATTACATAACATCCCTGCAAAGTTTATTTCAAAAATATTTCCCAACCAGCAGTGCTCAGTATGACTGGATTATGGATCCATTTAATGCAGCATGTTGGTATTTCATTGAATATATTGTACAATGCTGTAAAATATTGGCCTATGCTTCCTAATATGTTGCTGGAAAACAGAAATATGTGTGTTTAATTTACAATGGCACATTATGTATTTATTTATTATTATAGCTGCAGCACCAGCTGTTTTTAACTCTGATGAAGAGGATAATTTAGAACTTGTCATTATTTCAATACATTTGACAATTTTAAGCTTGACCTACCACTTTCTTAGAGCGATGAGGGACAGGTGGGGCTCGAGAATGCCCCCTTGATCAAAGTGGGGAATGAAAGAAAAAGTTTGAGAACCACTGATCTAGTTTGTTAACTACCACAGTCACGAGTTGGGTCGCGATAGTCTGTCATTTTTTAAAAAGTGGGTCCCCAGAAAAAAAGTTTGAGAAACACTGCTGTAGGCTATACTACCTACCTACATTGCTGGTACATTTTGGAACAGTACAGCTACATGAACTAATTGCATTGCATGTAAATGAAATGGACTATTATCACTTTTCTTCTTATTATCTGTTATTATGACCGCCGCTAGCGAAGCGGTCATATAGGGATTGGCAAAGTTCCCCCCCCCCCCCGTCATCTACTTCCTGAATTTTTGGTCAACGATACCCGGGACACCGAACCACCGGGGCACATGAAATTTGGTGGGTATGTAGCCCCACTAGACTTTTATGGAAAAATTTCGTTTCGTCCCCGGGGGCCACTCCCCAGCTGGGCCCCGAAACCCCAAAAATGCCTAAATAACTACCTGAACCATGGCACCGAGGATGAAGACATTTTTATGGTATGTTGGTCTCAAGGGCCCACATCAACCTAGCCCATAATCACTCATTTGTGATTTGAACCCCGGTAAAAATGAAAATGCAATATCATTCTGCTTTAATCGCCCCTCTTCAGTTAAGATGTTCAGAACTGCCCCAAATTTTATGTGTATGATTAACCTGACATTCTCTGGGGTATGCCAACTTTAAGTGAGAATTTCATCCATGGGGGTCTAAAAATTAAGTTATGTGTACATTTAGTGACTGTACACTCATTGGCCTGTAGATGGTGGTGCACACATATACACACGCACACACACACACAGGCACGCACATACCATCAGTATCGGCAATTACAACGGGCGATACATAATTACAAATTCAGTAGGAAAACCAAATATTCATCATAATAATTTGGCTGCATTGCCAGTATCGGTGTCACGTAGTCGTTTGTGCACCAGATGGCGCATCGTTGCAGTGAGACGTAATTTTGTTGGAAGTTAATCTAAAGTGGGTTGGAAAGACACTACGCTTCCTACAAGGACAAGACTGTAGTTTACCGCAGAGAACGTCTAATAAGGGTAGGATGATTTCTGCATGACATGTAACTCCCATTTCTTCTTGAAACCGAAATAAATCTGAGAATGTTTATCGGACATGCTTGGTTTTTACTGCAGGTAGGCTACGTTAATCTTAAATTATATCAATAGCCTAGAGTAGGTAAAATAATGTTACTGTTAGCATTGGTTGAGTGATGGAGGCCAATTTGATTATTGATGTATTTGTAGAAAACAGGGCTCCGAACCGGTTCAAGGAACGAAAACCGAAAACGAACGGAATTTTACGAGGAGCGGAAACGGAAACGAAAACAAAATGGTCCTCAACTGTTCCAGAACAGAAACGTTATTCTGAAATCCACAAAACCGGTTAATAACGTTTTTTTCGTTCTCTATATATTTTATAAAATTTCACAAAAGCATATCCTATGTCAGGGAGACTATTTCCGGTTGTGCGAAAAACAAGCCCGCATCTACACTGTTAATGTGAGCTAACAAGCCGCGTACGTAGCCAACTACTGTAGGCTTAACAGCCTAATAATTTGATTTCTGCAGTTTGAAAAAAAAAAAAACGAATAAATGGACCTTTGGTCCAAATGTGTATATTTTGTCTTGCTGTTGTAATGTAACCTATCCGTCTGCCACTTCGGATCTTAGGCCAGCTCGTAGCGTAGGCTACTGAAACTGATTTGGAAATTGTTTGTAGCCTATGCGTAATAGCCTATTTTGCCTGTCCACGCTTTGTTGTTTTAAAGTCGGGATTTGAAATGTTTGCGCAATTATAGCCTATTCTATGTAGAAGAGTTAAACGGGAAATTTGAGATAGGCCTTGTCAGTAACAGACAGGTTCGTTTATAAAACAGGGTTGGAATTATAGCGCAAGCCTTTGAAGATCTCCATATGGATTAAACTTAGGCTACAACCAGGTAAGGAGTTTAGCACGTATCCACAAATATTTTTGATAAGAAATTATTTATAGGCATAGGTTAGGCCTACAGTAAGTCTGTAGGCAATGGGATGGATAGCCCATCTGAATGTTTTTGGATGCCACCTGTGATTTATTATTTTTGGGCATAGCTACGGTATAGGCTAAATCAAGGGGAAATAATGAGTACGTCTATTCTAAGGTAAAGTCCACAAAAAATAGACTTGATAGGCCCACCAAACACTGCCGGAACTTTAAGAACGAACGACATTTTGCGTTCCGAACCGGTTCAGGACCGATATGTTGGTGGCGGAACGCATGCAAGAACGAAAACGTTAAACATAGGCCTACCTGAACCGTTCGGAACGGAACGTTTGAAAAATAATTTCGTTTTCAAGCCCTGGTAGAAAACCATAAATGCGGTTATAGGCTACCAAGAAAATTGATAACAGCACTAATTGCATCTTTCGACTGTCATCTCATTTGCTTATGACCATAACCTAGGCTAGGTTGACCAGACGTCCTCTTTTGCCCAGACATGTCCTCTTTTTGAAACCTAAAAAGGTGTCCGGGCGGAATTTCAAAGTCGTCCGGGATTTTCTTATTCTAGCCTCAAACGTGTTTACAGCGAATTTGCATTGCTCTCTCTTTCATTCATAGATATATATCTATGTTTTTCATTCACATACTAGTCACGCCCTCCCCCTAAAGTTCGCTTTGCATTGAGTGGAAAGTGTAGGGTGTTGAGCCTGACCTTAGCTACCGTCATTGGTCGATAGTAATCTCTGTAAACGTTTAATTGGTCAGTCAGTCACCTCAATTGCGCAAACTTCCTTGTCAAGTTCACTGATGAATTAAAACGTAAATTTCCATGTTTTTGTCTCGGTCGAGATCAACATGAAGCTGAGTGCCTCACCTGCAAAGCAGGCACTTACGTGTCGGTCGCAAATAAAGGTGCCAACGACCTACAGGTAGGCTACACAATGTTCAGCAAAGCATCGAACGGCAGCGAGGGGTGAGAGCTCATCAGCTAAAGTGAGTTTTTCAAACTTAATGTTACGTCTCCAAAATCATTTTGATGGCACATAACCTCATAACCATAGACTGTAAAAATATAACATGACGAACGGCACTTCTGCCATTGTCTGAGCGGCCTTCTCTAGACGATTGCCGACCTAGCAACTTTCTAGTTTCGGGTAGGAAACTGCACTTTGGTTATCCCTTTAAACTGCCTTTAAAAGGGATAGCCTGCACACTGACAACAGCAGATGTCAATAATCCTTTATCTACTGTAGCCTATATTCAGGTGAATTAAATATGTTGGCATAACATGAGGGATAGATGTAGGTCTATTTCTTTAAGAAATATCTAATGGATTGAAAAGAGGTAGGCATAATAATAGACCAGACATGATTGAATAGATATAAGAAAATAGACAACATATCCACATCAGTCCCCATCAACACAACTGTTTTCACAGGTCGGGATTATTAAGCTCTAAAACAGATTGACAGATTATAGAGCTATACTGTAAAAGATTCAGTTTGTATTTTCAGAAACACCTTGAATCAAATTTAGAGATATGCAACATTAAAGATGGGATCCAAATGTATCTTGCGTGTATAGAGCTCAACAGCCCCGCTTTTATTGTAATTATTGTTTTTGCACATTTAAAACTTTCAAGTGTTCAAAATAGTATTTTGAGGCAGCGTTTTCTGTTAGCGTTGGGCCGGCCAATAAAGCTCATTATCATACATAGTCAGCATGTCCGCTGAAGTGTCCTCTTTTTCACAAACTCAAATCTGGTCACCGTAACCGGATAGGACGATTTTCACATGAAATATAATTCCCATTTCTTCTTGGTTTTTACTGCAGGTAGGTTAATCTTATAATATCAATAGCTATAGGACCTAGGTACAATAATGTTACCGTTAGCATTGGTTGAGTAATGGAGGCCAATTTGATTGCATTTGTAGAAAACTATGCGGTTATACCAAGCAAATTGATAGCAGCACTAATTGTATCTTTCGACTGTCATCTCATTTGCTTATGACCATAACCTAGGCTACTAACAGGAGCTAAGTGAGTTAGCCACAACACGTTCGCTACGTGATGGTTTTCTAATGGAAAATATATAGGCTACCTGAAAGATAACCTGTCTATGATGGATCCTAAACACCGGGCTCGGACATTTAGCTCAAAGTCTCAAAAAGCATCTGAGTCAACGTTCATTCCCAAACACCCATATAGGCTACTTCAATCCTTTATTTTCAAAGGTGATTCAAGTAAGGAAGAGCATGGCTCAAAGTAAAGTAACTAGGACTGAAACTACATAAATTCGTCAAAGTGAATAATTTGTGTCAACTCGCCGCAATGTAGATTTATTAACGCACCCGTGATCTACATCTCCATTTAAACCAAATGTTTTAGAGCGCACGTTGAGAGATGTATCCAGGGCAGGGCTGTACCTACATATTTGTTGCACGTGCTACAGAAATCATTCTTTGCAATGGATGATTTGGTACCAACGTTACACCGGTCCAATACAGTTTTGGCGTATGGCTATACCGCGAGACTGAGACGTTTTTTGTTTGTTCGGCGCGTTTTAGGGTGTGAGAGGGGAGTCGATGTGCTTTGATTCCAGCTTGGTAGTAGTAGTCTATGCGATTAAAAAACACGTGTGTGAAGTATCCAAACAATGATAACGCTTTCATTATGGCTGCTTTAGCCACAGACCTTGAGCTACTGTACAGTGGGTTGGGTTCCATTTAGAAGTGTCGCTTTCCGTGATTCACACAGCTGCGTGAAATGTTTTACTACTGATAAGCAAAACTATTAACTTTTCGCAAAGAGGTGGCAGCTTAAGTCCGCTTGATACTGTAAGCCATTGGTTCCCAAAGGAGATTTTATTTGAGTCGCCAGCATAGCCTAGTGACAATTTATGTTGTGTAATAGGCCTAGCATAGGGCCTACCTTATATAGCTTATAGTTTGTTAACAGTCACGGTTTTGTCATAACTCCCTCTCTGCATTTTTGCATTTAGAATATCTCTGAAACCGGGGGCGAACACGTCGAACACGTCGGGGGGGCGCCAGTGCGTGGATATCTCAATCTCAAAATTAAACAATATTTCTATCGGGCGCCTACCATGGACTGGGCTGGGTGAACTCAGCCTGATCTGCCGGCGATTCCTTTTCGATTTCTTAAAAGATTGAGCTTGGTCTGGCGAAAGCCAGACTAACCATGGACCTCATAGTTGCAAAATGCAAGAGAACATGAATCAGCATATTCTTTGCACAAACAATAACGGACAGTAACTCTTCAACTTGGCCCGTTAAAATGTGTATGAACAGTCTAGCAACGCATTTCATGAATGCCCTTTTGGACATGTCAGTTATTTGCACCACTGGGTAAAACGGCATTTTGTTTTAGACTACTAGTATTTAATTTGTGCATTGACAATAAAGCTGAATATTATATGAACTAGATGACTAAACTTATGCATATGTAGAAGAAGAAACATTCACAAAAATCCATGACAAGACCTCTCTTCTTGATAGCTGTTGAAACTGCATGGAACTGACAGGGATTGTTTTGTTTAATAATAAATAAATAAATACATTATGCTGCTACCTTCTGCTTTTCCCAAATACAATGTAGCCTACAGGTGTACCTTTCATCAGTCCAGTTGCAATGGATGGGCTGTAATAAACTGCCCTACTTGTGATTGTTTAGATATTTTCGAGATCTACACTGAGACATTCTGAGAACTATATTGTTGTGTGAGGACTACTAACTATATGGAACTTTTATACTTGTGAATCATTCATACCTTTGAATCATACCTATGCTGTGACATCTGTGAAACTTAGCTGTGCTGTTAGACCTCTGTTTTTAGACCTGAGCTGTGTTGTGTGAAAATTAATATTCTAACCTAAGTTCTGTCTAAAACTGATCATCTAAAGGGCTGAATCTTATTCTTCAGTCTGTATCACCACCAAATGTGACCTATTACTATTAACTGAGACCTCTAGCTCTTTCTGCCAGTTCAGAATTACCACTGATAAATAGATCTGTCTTGAGATATGATTGTCTAAAACTGATCATCTAAAGGGCAATCTTATTCTTCAGTCTGTATCACCACCAAATGTGACATTACTATTAGAGACCTTCTTGAGATATGATTGCCATTATCAAGTTCTGTAAGAATGCAAATTCAGTAGACATCTGGTTTCTCCCTAATCATTTAGTAGGGGGGCCTATGTGTCTAATTTGGGGGCCTGTGGGATTCGCAGGTTAATTTTTGGAGAGTATTATATCTTTGTTCTAGGGGTTCTTAAGAGTAAAAAAAACATGTCTCCATTTTTTTTGAAGATTTTGAAGGACCCAAATCAAAGGTCAAATTCAGAAAAGGTCAAATATGGTGTTTTGTCCATAAACCTCACATTGCTGGTATTATAGCATAGGGTTTGGTGCCTACAAGGTGTGCAAAAGTGGGCCACATAAACAATACAACATTATAAAACATTTTTAGGCTGATGATTGATCTCTTTCTCGAAATTGTCCGCTAAAAAAATAATACTTCAATATCAATACAATCAATTCATGCCTATTAGTGTGCTTGAGTGTAGGCCTAGCCTGCTCTGTCAGTTCTTGTCTACACCCATTCAGAGCACAAAGTGCAGAGATCTCTGTTAAATCAAGTTTAATAGACTTAATAGACTTTTACATAGTACCAGCTGAAGTCTGTAAGGCCTTCCGTAGCTTATGTAAGTGTGATGAAAAGAAAGGGTAAAGGATCAGCTAGACAAACAGACAGGTGTGTGTGTGTGTGTGTGTAAGAGAGAAAGAGAAAGAGAGACACTAAGCATGGACGGATTATGAACTTTCAGGCCCCTGGGCCCAGATGTATTAAAGGCCCCCCACTAATTGTTGCCAGGGACATTTTTAAAAATGTATTTGATATTTTTATTTGAATTTATTTGGGGATGGCCAATACTTTAATTCAATCAGATTCATATCCTATATGTTGATATGATGTGTTGATATTGAGGCAATGATTCCATGCAATGGCTTGGGCCCCCTGACTCCTTGTCTCCCCTGGGCTTGGGCCCGGTAGGCCCATGCAGTAATCCATCCCTGACTACCATTGACAGTTGGCTGATAGCTGGCAGTGATAGAATTTAGAATATCGAATAACCTGAAGCACATAGTGCTCTGTTCTTCATGGTTGGTGATATTAGTGACCTTCTAGCCTTCTACATTTGAGCAAGCACGTTTTCATAGTCCATGGTGGCACAGTCTAGTTAGGTTATATTCTGAGGTGTGTCTTTCTGTTAGTCAGGTGATGTCACACATATTCTAAAAGAAACAGATTTTGGGCTATGTATCCAGTGGCAGATATGTGTGGACTGGTGAATGAACCATCACTAGAGACATATGCCAAATTTCTTGTTTTTGTCCATGAGAGAGTATAGAGATGGGGATCACAGATCAGCCAACGATTACATTGTTACAGTGCAGTTGTCTTACAAGAGAACAAAGCAGTTTGGCACAGGAACTGCTACAAATCCACATGTAACAGTGAGCATCAGCAGCATGCTAAGATTCGCTACTAGAAATCATGTGAAGCAGGCAGGACTCAGTGTCTTCAGAAAAGACTTGGTAGACCATCTTCTGAACCTGCAGCAACACCTGCAACTGCATCAAGTCCATCTAGAGGGACTTTGTACACTTGTTCAGCAGCAGCTGCTTCCAGCATAGATAAGTGCTTCTTCTGTCAGAAGAAGAGCGTCTTCATGAGGTGTCCTCTTTCAATGCAGGCAACCAACCAAGAACTATAAGTAATATTTTGAAGTCAATGACTTTTAACAGGTAGCCAGTGTAAAGATGCTAGGATGGGGAAAATATGTTCATATTTTTTGTGTGTGTGAGCAGCTGCATTTTGAATAAACTGTTCTTTAGACAGGTATTATTACAGCCAGCATACTGTAATAGCATTGCAATAGCATTGCAATAGTCTATCCTTGAGTTGACAAAACATTAATTTCTTGGCATCTGGTAAGGAGAAGGACTTCGGTGACCGTGATTTGTTTAAGTAAGAGTTGTTCCTGGACCAACATTCTAATGACGGTCCTGGACCAACAACTCTTTAACCAATTACAGCCTTGTGATGTCATCAATGTGAGCCTTCTGCTTCTCCCATTGCCATTTTGAAATTTCCCTCCAGAAACAACCAGTGGATCACCAACTTGTATCTCAATACAGGTAGGTCCTTGCATATTTGTGTGTAAAATAGTTGTAAAATAAAGTAATTCTGAGTTGAATCTGAATATATGCACCTTTAGATTTTTTTTTTATTTTCGTTTTAGCTGACTTGGTTCCATGTTTGTCTAATGTTAGCTGCCAGGCTAGGGACCATACATTTACTGTAATGCATTAGCTTCCTAATAGGTAATTCAGTGGCTATCTTAACGTATTTCGAAGGGATACAGTAGTTAAAGTAGCTTTGAAGCTCAATTAGCAATCTTGGTGCTGCTGTTATTACATGTATGTTAGAGGCTAGGCTAGGAAACATACATTTATGCTACCAAATTAGCTTGCTAATAGGTAGGTGCAACATGCAACTATGTGAAGTGCCAAGCCGGTGTTATGTTAGTTCACTTGCTAAGGAGCACACTTTTGGACTACTAATGTAGCTTGGTAAAGCAGTAGCTTTTGTTTGTACATGGTCCTGGAGCGACGTTGCCATGTTGGCCTTGTTCCAGGACCGACTTTAGAATGTTGGTCCAGGACCGTCTTTACAATGTTGGCCCAGGTCCAGGACCGTCTTTACAATGTTGGTCCAGGACCCACATTGTCATGTTTGTCCAGGACCGTCATCGTCATGTTTGTCCAGGACCGTCTTTACAATGTTGGCCCAGGTCCAGGACCGTCTTTACAATGTTGGTCCAGGACCCACATTGTCATGTTTGTCCAGGACCGTCATTACAATGTTGGTCCAGGACCCACATCGTCATGTTTGTCCAGGACCGTCATTACAATGTTTGTCCAGGACCGACATTGTCATGTTTGTCCAGGACCGTCATTACAATGTTGGTCCAGGACCGACTTTACAATGTTGGTCCAGGACCCACATTGTCATGTTGGTCCAGGACCCATATTGTCATGTTTGTCCAGGACCGTCATTACAATGTTGGTCCAGGACCCACATTGTCATGTTTGTCCAGGACCGTCATTACATTGTTGGTCCAGGACCGACTTTACAATGTTGTCTTTACAATGTTGGTCCAGGACCGTCTTTACAATGTTGGTCAGTGACCGTCTTTAGAATTTTGGTCCAGCACCGGGTTTACAATGTTGATCCTGGACCAACATTGTAAAGACGGTCCTGGACCAAAATGGTGATGTCACTCCTGGAAGATGTACAACAAACAAAAGTGACAGCTTTAGCCTATTACCAAGAAGAGACCCAATAGTTGATATAGCTTTGAAGCTCATTTAGCAACTTTGTAGCCATGGTAATTCGTGCTAATGTTAGCTGCTAGGTTAGGTAAAATACAAAAAAATAGCTTGCTAATAGGCAATACAGATCTGTCAGTTGTCGTTAGACTGATTTTTTTCTTCCTACATTTCTGAGAAACTTGCCATGTTTAAACCTTTATACAATAAGCTGCAAAATATGTTTTCTGCTTTGTTTATTCCAGGTCCATCATAGGGAAGTTTGTCCAGTTACATCACAGAGAAGTTGGTTCAGGTCCATCACAGGGAAGCTGGTCCAGGTCCATCACAGTGAAGCTGGTCCAGGTCAATCACAGGGAAGTTGGTCCAGGTCCATCATAAGGAAGTTGACCCAGGTCCATCACAGTGAAGCTGGTCCAGGTCCATCGCAGGGATGTTGGTCCAGGCTCATCATAAGAAAGTTGGTCCAGGTCCATCACAGGGAAGCTGGCCCAGGTCCATCATAAGAAATAGCACTCTGCAGTCTGCACACACTCTGCTCTGGTCTGGACCCAAATGAATGGTCAATGGCAGCAACATCTGCTACACAAGCGATACATCACTGTTTCAATTTAATTTTCTCCTAATTAATCCATACTATAATTTAAGGGGGTGGGACATGGAACAGCAGTTTAAGAAAGATAAGTTTAGTAGGGGATTAACTTTTGCCATGTTAAGCTATGAGGACTGACGGAGTGTGGGTCGGTAAGAGTACTTATTTGGAAAAATATATTGAATTATATTTTAAGTGTCAAAAATATATATTTTTGTCATATTTGTCTATATATATTGTAGGAGCCATTAATTACATTCTCGTGATTAAGTTGATTTAATGACCCCTGCTGGTGACATGACCTTGTGGCCTTGGAAGGCCTTGGCACATAAGGAGTTAAATTGCACACCTGTGCCAATTAGTGGCATATAGGTAGAGAAAGGAGGAATCCTTGGGTAGTTGGTTTTGGAACTCGATGTTGGAACGCTAGCAGGCATATGGTTTTCAATTGTATTTGTATTTGTTACTTGTCAGTTTATTTAGTTTATTTATAGAGACGAACGAAACGAAATACTGGAATAAAGAACGAACAAACTATTGAAACCCCTGAGGCGTCCGAAGTGACTTACTGGAAGGCACTACAGCGTTGAAAACCTTCTGCTATTGGAAAGTTGAAACTGCATCGGAATATTTGGAAGTTACCTGCGTTTGGGAAGTTTGATTTAACGGATTTACTCTTATAGGATACTTAGAAGATTGTGAGCTGCATTCCCTAAAGTTTGTGGATTATACACGCTTCCGGCTGGAAGGATTTGAGGATTTAACCTTTATCTTTGGACGTTTGTGAGTAAAACGCTGAATTGAGTGGGCCGCTGAGCTCATACAATGACTTAACGTGAGCCGCCGTGCTTACACCACAAACTGAATGGGCCTTTTCACTTGCGTTTGTCTTCTCGTTGATGTGTTGACTTTGAAATATTGTCGATCTTTTGTGTGTTGAACTTTTGAGTTAATCTTTGAAAAATGTCCGCCGACGAAGAGCCTGTAGAGCAGGATTTGTCCGATGAAAAGAACTGTTTAAGTTAATTGCAACACGTAGGGGAAGCTTGGTGTTTTAACACGCAAACGAAATGAAATCAATAGTCTTATTGAAGCCGGACAGGACAAAGAAACTGTTAGGAAACAAATTAACTTGTTTGATGGATTTTTCGCTGAGTTTATTAGTTTACAAGCAACTGTACAACAATTAACTAAAGATGCATATGAAAAGGAGGCCGATAACTTAGACTGGTACCAACCCAAATATAACCTGTTCAAAAGCTTCTTAGAAGGTGTCATAAAATGGCTCGAGGTTGATCAAGATGATGACAAAGAAGAGGATCAGGACGATATTGTTAAGCCTCAAGATAGCGCATCTCAAACAGCGCACAGTGTCACGCATAGCTGCAAAGCAACAAGTGCTCTCAGTTGCGCGTCACGAGAATCTTTCGCTCATCTAAAGGCCGAAGCAGAATGTGCGGCTATTAGAGCAAAGGCGCAGGCTTTGGATGACAAAATTGACCTTGATATCGAAGAAGCAAATATCCTCGCAAAATTAAAAGCACGAAGAGAAAAAATGGTCATAGATTCCGAACTTGCTGCTGCAGAGGCAAAGGTTAGAATATTCAGAGAAGCTGAAGACCAACGCTCAGTGTCGGTGTATACAAATACGGTACACCAACGGAATATAACACCCTGCAACAGTACAAAAGACCAGTGAGATCGCAGAGAGAAAGGATCAGCTCCTCGAACTGGACCTAGGCAAACTGTAGGTGCACAACAAAATGCAAATTTGAGCCGCCTCAGTGCCAATAGGAAGCCAGATTCACCCAAATGGCAATGATACAAGCGTCACTGATCTATTAAAAAGACAAACTCAAATCACTGAGATGTTAGTGAAACAACAAACACTCTCTCTTCTGCCAGATAGAGAAATTCCCATATTCGATGGTGATGCTCTTCAATATAGGACTTTCATCAAAGCATTTGAGCAATGTGTTGAGAATAAAACTACAAATATGGATGACAGGCTATACTACTTACAACAGTATACAAGGGACCAACCCAGAAGCCTTGTCAGTAGCTTTATGCATATGGATCCTACCGTCGCGTATAAGGAAGCTAAAAGGCAGCTAGAATACAGTTTTGGGAACAGCTATAAAATTGCATCTGCTTACATGAATAAAGCCTTGAACTGGCCAACCATCAAACCAGAAGATGGCAATGGGCTGCGATCTTATGCTCTCTTTTTACATAGCTGCTACAATACAATGCAAGACATTGATGGATTAAAAGAGCTTGAAAGTTCCACCAACTTAAGACTCATTGTGTCTAAACTTCCATTTAGGCTGCGAGATAGATGGTGAGCAAATGTGTGTAGCATGCAAGATAACAAACACAGAGCAACATTCAAGGACTTGATAGACTTTATTGAAAGACAGTCTAGAGCAATGCTAGATCCAATATTTGGTGACATCATCAACCCAACGGAGAGCAAAGTAGTGTCAAGATCTAAACCACAAAAAACCTTCACCAAACCTAGTGGGAGGAGCAGCTTTGCCACTACAGTTGCTCAGGCACCTGAAATAAAAAGGAACGAGTCACAATATGGACACAAACTGAACACAAATAAGTGTGCTCTTGAAAAGCCTTGCTTATTCTGTGGAAGAAATCACACATTTGGAAATTGTGAAAAGTTTAAGTCCAAACCAAACAGTGAGAAAATAGAATTCCTGAAAGTAAATGGGATGTGCTTTGGTTGTCTAACAAAGGGACATGTTAGCAAAACCTGCAAAAACAGAATGAAATGTGAAACATGTTCTCTGTCTCACCCAACCATCCTTCACATTCACACTGGCATAGAAAAAGATGGAATTAAAGATGACTGCGTCGCAACTGGAAACAAACCACTGAGTAGTGCTATGGTATCTGTAAATGATGATGATCCAATAGGCGTCGGTAAATCGAAACAATGCACTCTTGCTATCGTCCCAGTGAAAGTAAAAGTCTCAAATTCAGACAAAGTCATAAATACTCATGCATTTCTGGATCCCGGTAGCTCAGCTACATTTTGCACAGATTCATTGAAAAGAAAGTTAAATATCTCTGGTAAAAACACCACAATACTCTTGTGCACAATGGGACAGGAGAAAAATGTCCACAGCAGTATAGTCTCTGGTCTTGAAGTCAGCAATATGGAAGGCCTGCTGTACCATGAACTCCCAGAGGTCTACACTCAAACGAAATTACCAGTTTCAAAACGACACATACCAACACAAGAATCAATAGACAAATGGAAATACTTACGTGAGGTGAAAATTCCACAATTGGACGCTGACATTGAGTTGTTAATAGGCACAAATGCTGCAAAGCTTATGGAGCCTTGGAAGGTGATAAACAGTAGAGGTAATGGGCCATATGCTGTTCGAACACCCTTAGGATGGGTCATCAATGGGCTCATGCAAGAAACAACATGTCAAATGCAAGGAAGTCACTCATGTACCGTAGTTAATCGCATATCTGTAGCAGATTTGAATGACTTGTTGATTAAACAGTATCATCAGGATTTTCCAGAACTGGCAGCTGAGGAGAAATCAGATGTCAGTTGAAGACAAACAGTTCATGTCTGTGATGGAAAGTTCAAAGGAACTAAGAAATGGTCATTATTACTTACCGTTACCCTTTAAAGAAAATGACGTAATGATGCCAAACAACTACCAACAGGCACAGCAGCGTGTTATGTCTCTGAAAAGAAAATTTGAAAAGAATGAACAATATCATAAAGAATACACTGCATTTCTAGAAGGAATGCTTGAAAAGGGCCATGCAGAAGCGGTGCCTTTTGATGAACTAGAAACCCAAAGTGGAAAGGTGTGGTACATTCCACATCACGGAGTGCACCATCCAAAGAAGGGCTCCCTGAGAGTTGTATTCGATTGTTCCGCATCCTTCCAGGGAACATCCTTGAACAGCAAATTGATACAAGGTCCAAATCTCACCAGTAACCTGATAGGCGTCCTGTTGCGCTTCCGCCAGGAGCCAATCGCCCTTATGGCAGACGTGGAAAGCATGTTTCACCAGGTGAGAGTTATGGAGAACCATGTGGACTTTTTTGTTTTCTATGGTGGCCAAATGGTGACTCAGGTCAACCATTGAAAGAACACAGAATGACAGTGCACTTATTCGGGGCAACATCTTCGCCAAGTTGTGCAAGTTTCGCCCTCAAACAAACTGCCGAAGATTTCAAAGATCTCTTTTTGCATGAAACAGTGGAAACAATTAAGCAAGATTTTTATGTGGATGATTGCTTGAAATCGGTGGCCACTGAAGCTGATGCTGTGACGTTGTGCAAAGAGCTTGAAAGAGCTTGCTCAATGGAAGGCTTTCGTTTGCACAAATGAATAAGTAACAGCAGAACTGTCCTAATGTCCATCCCACAAGCAGCCAGAGCAAAGGAGGTCAAAGACCTCGACTTGGAATCCAGCGATCTTCCTACAGAAAGAACTCTTGGCATACAGTGGCACATAGAAAGAGACAAACTCACTTTTGCAGTGAGCCTGAAACAGCAGCCATGTACTCGAAGGGGAATACTGTCCATCATATCCTCGGTATACGATCCTCTTGGCTTCATCTCTCCATTCGTCCTTACTGCAAAGAACATTCTGCAAGATCTTTGCAAGCAGAATTATGCCTGGGACAAAGACCTACCAGACCACTACACGCAGCTGTGGCATGAATGGATGGCAGGTCTAAGTTGCATTGGAGAGCTCAGTGTCAACAGATGTTTCAAGCCAAAGAACTTTGGTCCGATAACATCTGCACAACTACATCACTTTAGTGATGCGTCTGAAAGTGGTTATGGTTGTGTCACGTACGTTCGTCTCTCAAATTCAGGACATGAAGTGCACACCTCATTTCTAATGGGGAAATCACGAGTTGCACCATTGAAACAAACTACAATGCCAAGAATGGAACTCACTGCAGCAGTGCTTGCAGTACGAATGGATAGACTGATCAAAGCAGAGTTACAACTTGCTCTTGAGAACTCCATTTTCTGGACAGATAGTACGTCAACATTGAAGTACATTCAGAATGAGAACAAAAGATTTAAAACATTTGTGGCCAATAGAGTGAACGCAATCAGAGAAATGACCAAGGTAAAACAATGGAGATACATAAACACTAAACAAAATCCAGCTGATTGTGCGTCTCGTGGTCTCAAGGCCAGTGCTCTTCTGAATTCGAAAGTTTGGCTGAATGGTCCAGAATTTCTCAAATGTCAGGAATCTGAATGGACAAATTCTGACATTACCATACAAACACATGAAGAAGAAGAAGAAGATGATGATGATGTGGAAGTGAAGAAGGATGTTCTTAGCATGAACTTAATTGTAAAGGAAGAACAAAATCCTACTCACACATTCGTACACCATCACTCAAATTGGAACAATCTAACCAGAGCAGTAGCATGGCTACTTAAGCTAAAAGACATACTCTTGCAACTAAGTCAGAAAAGAAAGGAAATACTTACCAACATGAGTATTAAGAACTCAAATGCAGAGAAACAATGTCTGATGGAAAGAAAAATGCAAACAGTTAAAAAATGCATGAATGTACAGCAGATTACTTTAGAAGATGTCAAAAGAGCAGAAAATGCAATTGTACGCTTTACTCAAATGGAGGCATTTCCAGAAGAAATCAAAACCTCGCAAAAGGAAAACGCTCATGTCAGTCGTCAGAGCCACATTCGTAAGCTTGATCCTATTCTGCAAGATGGATTACTTCGTACAGGAGGGAGATTAAGCAGAATGGCTATGCCAGAGGACCGAAAACATCCTGTGGTTCTTCCAAAACACCATCATGTGTCCAAACTTGTGTTAAAACACATCCATGAACAACTAGGCCACTGTGGAAGGAACCATATGTTGGCCAAACTGCGACAGCAGTACTGGATTCCAGCAGCAAATTCCCTTGCTAGAAAGATACGGTCTGAGTGTGTGTTCTGCAGACGCCTACATTCAAACTTAGGAGAACAAAAGATGGCCGACTTGCCAAAAGAAAGAATAACACCAGATTTACCACCATTTACCTTTGTTGGAGCAGACTTCTTTGGTCCAATTACAGTAAAAAGAGGACGCAGTGAAGTGAAACGATATGGTGTCATTTTTACATGTTTCACAACTCGAGCGATACATTTGGAAATAGCCAATTCACTTGACACTGATTCATGTATCAACGCAATCCGCAGATTCATAAGCAGACGAGGGCAAGTGCGGCAAATAAGATCTGACAATGGCACCAATCTGACTTCAGCTGACCGTGAGTTAAAGCATGCCATAAAGGAGTGGAACCAAAGCAACAAACTCCAAGTTGCTCTGCAACAAAAAGGCATAAAATGGACTTACAACCCACCTGCCGCTTCACACTTTGGAGGAGTATGGGAGAGGTTAATAAAACAGGTCAAACAAACACTTTTATCACTGACAAAGGATCAGATATTAGATGATGAATCCCTTCACACTTTCATCTGTGAGGTAGAAGCCATAATGAATAGTCGCCCACTTACCACAAATTCAGATAGTCCAAATGACCTCGAACCTCTAACGCCCAACCACCTTTTACTTCTCAAAGGGCAACCCACATTACCGCCTGGCTTATTTCAGAAATCAGATGTGTATAGTAGACGCAAATGGAAGCAAATACAATACTTAGCTGATATATTTTGGAAAAGATGGGTTAGAGAGTATCTTCCAAACCTACAAGAAAGACAAAAATGGTTTAAAAAGAAAAGAAACTACGCAAATGGTGACATTGTGTTAATTGCAGACCCTACTGCCCCTAGGGGATCTTGGATGTTGGGGAGAGTTATTGACACAAAGAAAGATTCAAAGGGAATTGTTCGTAGTTTGACTTTAAAAACAAAGACAAGTGTTATAGACAGACCGATCACAAAGGTTTGCTTATTGTTGGAAAATGACATGTAGATATGAATGTCCAATGTATATGTAATGTTTATTTTACCTTGTAGGAACTAACATGTATACTGATCTTTACACGCGCACCATGGACTATGGACTATCCGAGCAAGAAATGTCTTGCAACGTACACACATGCGCACATTCATACAAATACACACATACACACTGAAATGGACTTTTGAATGCACAATGCCTCTCTCGGCATAATGGACCTTTCCTTTTAAGTTATGCACTGAACAAGAAGGACTCTTAAAAAGAAAAAAAAAGGGGGGCTATTGCATTGATGGACTTTAATTTAATTCCATGTGATATGGTCTTGAATGAATTGTGATGTATGGCTCCACGTGTTTACTGTGTATATTGTGATGTATGGCTCCACGTGTTTACTGTGTATATTGTGATGTATGGCTCCATGTGTTTAGTTTAGTTTGTTATTGTACCTATTTAGCCGGTAGCAATAAGAGGGCCGGTGTGTAGGAGCCATTAATTACATTCTCGTGATTAAGTTGATTTAATGACCCCTGCTGGTGACATGACCTTGTGGCCTTGGAAGGCCTTGGCACATAAGGAGTTAAATTGCACACCTGTGCCAATTAGTGGCATATAGGTAGAGAAAGGAGGAATCCTTGGGTAGTTGGTTTTGGAACTCGATGTTGGAACGCTAGCAGGCATATGGTTTTCAATTGTATTTGTATTTGTTACTTGTCAGTTTATTTAGTTTATTTATAGAGACGAACAAAACGAAATACTGGAATAAAGAACGAACAAACTATTGAAACCCCTGAGGCGTCCGAAGTGACTTACTGGAAGGCACTACATATATATATATATATATATATATATATTGTCAATATATATTTTTTGTATATATTTTATTTTCTATTAAATTTTCTATTATATTTTTAATTATTTACAAGAGGCCAGACAACATCATCAGAGACTATGAAAACAGACTGCCCACCTGCACCAACACCGCAATATTTCCAGATGGAAATTATCCATGTGGGCATTGTGCACAGGACAATTTCACACACGTCACTCCTTCAATCACCTTATAACAGGAAAAGAACTATGGGTTAAAGGAAAAATCTCATGCAGCACTACTAATTAGGTATATTTGATCAAATGTCCCTGTGGGAAAGCATATTGTAACGTCGGCGCACAAGACATTGCATAGCGTTCTCCCACGCAGGGCATGCTGGGATGCGGGGGCGAACAACTGGGGTTTATGTCTGTATTTCTCCTAAGTTATAAGTGTAATGTTAGCGTCTTTATTGTAACATGTTTCCCTTTTAGTTCTCCCTCGTGTGTGATCCTTTTTGTGTGGGGGGCTGCGTCCTCCCCTGTATGTGTAGTGTGTGTGTGTGTGTACTTGACCTGCTCCGTGTGTATTGTGTTCTGGGTCTGTGTCCCTGCTCTCGTTCTCAGCTAATAAACCTTTTGATTGGACAACTGTGTGTGTCGCTATCAAATCGTTACAATATGTAGGAAGAACACGCAGGGCTCTGAAGAAAAGAATGTGAACACAGAAGCAACATCAGAAACAATCATGATAAGAGTCCCCTGGCTGTTCATTTTTTGCCACAAATTTGGACACCCACTCTCAACTCTGAGGTTCATAGGGATAGAACAAGTCAAAAACCACCGAAGAGGAGGGGACATAGACAGTCAGCTTTTAAAAAGAGAAGCTTTTTAGATCTACCACCAGGAAACTTATGCATTTGTTTGCCATTAGTCACGCCACAAGCTTGCCTGCCATACCTGTAAGGGTTAATGAGTCACTGAGCTGGCTCCCCCCTATACTGTAGGCCAGGTGATTTAGACCATGTGCAATGCCTGTGTTTGCAGTGAATCTGAGGAAGAACTCAATCAAGGTCATAACGTCTTGCCAAACTATGAGAAAATAAAATCAAGAAAAGAAAATACCAAGGAGTGTGTGGACTTTTTCCTAAACAATTATGCTTGTTTTTGCCCTGTATCTGGGATTGTGCACAAAGTCTCTTTACAAGTTGTTAGAGAATGGAGTCATACACTTTTCTAAGAATCTCTGAATTTACCACCTACCTTGAGGTATCACCAAGCCATATATAATTATTTTACAATCTCAGAGAATCATGTTTATTGGTTGCAAAAGAGTTTGGGTAGATTGTGGAATGACAGTGGCAACATAGAATAGCATTCACAATTTATTGGAACATTGTAACATAATGTGTCACAAAAGAACAGTTAACATTGCTATAGAGTCAGGGACATCAGTATAACTTTACCCAATATAGCCTTTTTCTTTCTGGGTAATCTTTGAACTGTTGTACAGTTGAGTCACAATTCCTATTTGGAAACAGTGGCTGACCTTGCATACATTATTTGGGGACTTGCTGACTGCAGATTTAGAAACCGATATACTGTGGTTTGTTTATGAGGCACTTTGAAGCTTGCCAAGCAATGTCCATCAAAAGGGGGAAGTGAGTGGACAGTGTGAGCCACATGGCAGTCCCATGTTTTAGGTGGGCTGCACGCTTGACAATGACGGCAAAGAGTTGTTATCAGACATTCACTAAGACTTATTACCCAGCACCAATACTGTATATCTAATAAAACCTTTTGGAAGTACCATTAATGATATGTTATAAACAGTGTTGGGAGTAACGAGTTACAAAAGTAATGTAATTACTGTAATATATTGCTTTTTGCTGTAACGCAGTAATGTAAGGCATTACAAAAAACAATTGGGTAATATTTTACTCGGTACAAACTTCAGTAACGCGCATTATAATGCATTTTAACCTGGAATTAAGTGGTGTTATGTTTTGATACATATTCGCAAACAACTGCGCAAATAGCAGAATGCATCTCCTGTTACTGGTTGAAGATGACAGTGGTTGGCTGCAACTGACTTGATGGACATAAGCCTACGCTCATTATTTTCAATTCATCAGAGACAACGCTAATGTTTTGATTCTTGATAAAGCATAAATGCTCTTTATGTCAGCTTCGTGGTGTGAACTTGAATTAAAGAGAATGAAGGGATAGAAATGTAAAAAAGAAAAAACAGTGACTTCAGACTTGACTTGCTACTCCACTTAAAAGCCTTCAGACTTGACTCGGACTCGAGCTTCAAGACTCCTGAACAAGCTATATTTCATGGAATTATTGCTTTTTTAATCTAAATGTATTCATGTATTTCTATTTTATTTTACTGCTACATATACTTTTTGAAACGTATAACGAGCGGCATGGCCCCTTTGCCATAATGTGCAATGTAACGCATGCGCTATGTGCGCACACTCACAGATATAATTGCATTGACCATGGCGACAAGAAGTACTCCCGGAGTTGTGCCTTTTATCATTACTTTCGGTTACAAAAACTTCGTGCACAGAGGAAATAACCGAACAGCTACATGCAAGGTGTGTGGCGCAGGAGGCACGGGGGACGTGGGGGATGTGTCCCACGCAGTGCTGAAGAGACAGCCGTCGTCCCCCTCACTTTTGATAAGGAAAAAAAGCCTTATATACGCTAAATAAATAATAACCTATAGGGTTTGCGCTAACTATGTAAAACTCCCCATTAACAGCATCACATCGCTAACCACAGCCATCTACAGTACTGTAAGACTGCACAATCTCATATTCACTGAACTGATATCTGAAGCCAGTTTGTCTACTAACAACCATCATTAGAGATGCTTTTCGTTTGGAGCGGCATACTGGTAGGCCATCAAAAGCATAACATTTTCGGTTTGGTTTGGGATCTAATTTACTTTTGGACTGTTTGATTATATTGCTAAATGTTGGGACTGATGGGCACTGAACTCTGGGAGATATTTGATGGTTCACTGTTATGTTTCATGCAGTTGAAAAAGTGTCGGGATTTCCACCGCTGTTTATTGCGAGACAAGGTAGCCATTCATTGAATAGGGGTTGTGCTGTAATAGAAACCTTTTTGCGTAGCCAAGTAGCCTAAATTGAGTTATTGTTTAATTATGCATGATTTAGTAGGCTACTTTTTATTAAATTCGTAGGCTGGAATGCCTTGAGTCACGCAACAATTAAATGTAGTAGGATTCAGCCTCTGGCTATTAGCTCGAAAGGGGCGGCAAGACAATGAGCTTGAGAACGTGTGTTGGAGACCCATGGTAGGAAAAACGACTTTATTAATCCAACCAACAATATAATAAAATATTAAGAAGAGGTGTTATTTCATTGACTTAAATCGTATCGATTTGACAGCACTCGAAAATCTGAAGAAGTCACCCTGCTTTGATGTGAGTGTTTTGTCTATTTGCATAGGCGTTCATTGGGCAAGCCGGTTTGATACGTGCTGAAAAGTCCTGTTTGCTGTTGAACTTGCGCTTTACCTATTCTATGTTGATTGACAAAGCCATACATTATGGCCCATAATGCAGCCTACAATGATTGTGTTGTCTGATGATCTAGCTATCCTCTGCCATTCAGAGCTCCGGAAAGTTCCCAGCTATTTTGAAACACCTGTTAGCAATCTCTGATGTCGGAATATTCAATGGCTACCCGACAATATCTCAGTGCAAACTCCAAAATTGTTCGTCTATTAATTTTCCACGGTTCAACACATTAGCCTACTAGAACATAGTTTGGCTGGCTTTATTCATTTCTGCCAGTTAGTGCTTTTTCCCCTGTGTATAAGTTACACTACATGCATTATTGTGTTTGACACTGAGGATAGCCTATCTGAGACGGTGGTCTGGTTTAAATGAGTTACGTTGTGAAATTGAGAATGGCACAGACTAAATCGTTTAGTCTATTTCTTTGTATTGTGAAATTGAATTGAGATATGGACTATTATAATCAATAATATGTTGAAATTAATTAAAAGTAATAATTTTCTATGAAAAAATCTATGTCTGTTGTATGCTTGTGTCAAGGTAAAGCCTAGGCCTACCGTGCGCATATACTGTACTGCGCAAAAGTGCCACTTGCGCCTAGGCTATTTCATTGTTTCGCCTTGTTAGGCTATGCGCGCAGCTGCGCTGGCTGGCTGATGCGCGGGGTGTGTCAACTTTTTATGAGATAGAGAGACCCCCTTAAAGACAAAAAGTTAATTTGAGCCCTGTGTCCGGCTATAAATAGAATCAATCCTGGGCATAATTTGAGGATTTATGGTAGCCTATCTCCTGCTCAACATGACATTAGCTGTTATGTTTATTGATAACAAACTCAACTAGCCTACTGATTAACTCGTTTTCACTAGCCTAACTATAAAATACAAGTATATAGGCCTACCCAAAGTTTTTGTTCTAAGACATTTATTTCAAACATAATTTCAAGGCACAAATTGGATACTTCAGTTACCTTGGTGCATAAATCCCAGAGAGTAGGCGACCACACCCCAGAGTGATGGGCCTTTCTTACGCGTTCAGTGTGGGGTATAAACAAGCTGAGAATTTAGCGATTGTCACGCCTGGCTGTCACAGACATGGGGAGCTCTTTGAAGCTTGGGATAATGTGGTATAGTTACTACAGTAACAGTATTTTATTTTACTTCTTATGTAATATATATTTTTGTTTTTTTCAATTTTATAAATGCTTTGTTTAAATGCTGTTGGAACAAATAGTTGATTATAAAGGCAACTTTCTGTTGCAATTTTCTGTGTGTTCTAGAATGGTAACTTGTTAAGCCAACATGTTCTAACATTGCATAAATATTAACTGCAGACACATAGTGGAGAGTTGATTTGGTTTATACCAGACAATTTAGGTACTGTAGGCCTAACTAGGCTATTTGATCATGTAGTCTATGTTTGGATCATAGGCATGATGATTCATTCATGGCTTCATAAAATATCAACATCATGTTGCTTTTAGAGTATTCTACCATTGGCCCAAGTAGTGTAAAATAAATCTAAAAAAATTAGTAGAATTGCACATAGCACATAGCAAGAAGCTGGTCTGAGGGCAGATCTGGCATTGTGCTCATCTCACAGTTTTGACAATTTTAATCAAACAATATTTTGAAAACAATCAATGGTATTATCTTAATATTCTGGCAAGTTTAAAATATGATGGTCGAAAGTGGGCCAGAGGTGGCGATCCGATATCTGGAAATCTGATTTCACTATGGGTTTGTGTTCACAATTTGGTCCCCCTCACTTTCAAAATATCTCCTGCGCCCCTGGTGTGGCGCCAGGATAAATTATGCCTATTCAACAACGTCTGATTTAATCAGGCATCTCCAAACGCACCCAGATAGGTCAGTCACTTAGGCCTAGCATATAGCGTCACAGGTGACAAGCTAACCATCGCAAAGTGTTGTTCTGATGCTGGGAACAGGCAGGGATGGGCAAAAATACATCAGAATGTATTTCAAAATAAAATACCTAATACCCTCATTTTTAATGTATCAAAATAAACTACAAAATACAGTAACCATATTATGTATCAAAATAAAATACTGTATTTTTGTATTTAGAAAATACTCAAAATACTTTTTTCAATTAGCTTTTAAATATCCCAAACATTTAGCCTATTAAAACTATATAGTAAAAAATAGTACAATTTGGCCTGTCATACCAAATAGTATACCATATGCAAGTTCATGTAGTGTGATCAGAAGAATAATTCAAGAATTTATTTACATTTAGTCATCTAGCTGATGCTGATCCAAAACGACTGACAGAGCTTTCAATTAACCACATTATAATCAATAGGCCAAAATCATAATTGTGTATCTGTGCCGAATTTCGTAATTCAAGTCCAGTGCAGAACAACTGAATAAGAAAATCATAAGGCTATGTATCTTGAAGTTCCAGTATGTGAGAAACTTGATATGCCTTAATATCTCCAACCTCAAGTATGCAGCTAATAAGGAAATAGAATTGTTATTTAATTAAACAAGGTGAACTTGTCCCCACTGTAGAATGCAGAAATGGATGCTACAAGGAAGGGAATTCAAACACACTCAACACCTTACTATCTATTGATGTCATTGTGGTTCATTGAGATATAAACTATTGTTGCCTAATTACCGATTATTCATTACACCTGTGTGTAGTATCTTGTAGCATATGTGTTTTTCACATATAGTATTTTGTAGTATTTCTAAAATACAAAAATACACACCAATAAAGTATTTTGATATAAAATACAGAGCCATTTCCTTCAACCCAATAAAATACAAATGACAAAATACTATTTTGTATTTGAAATACAAATACATATTACATGTTTCAGAAATACTACCCATCCCTGGGAACAAGCAGATTACATCTTACATATATAGTTGGCCATATGATGACATACTTAGGTTAATACTGTATTTCACCAGTTAGGGCACCAAAATGGCCAGCAGCGGCACTGTGTAGCCTATCTTGACAAGTTTTGGGTTACAATATACAGGTAGTGGGCTCTCTGTTGATTTTAATGAGTAGGCCTAAGCCTAAAGTTATAGCATTTCTATCACAATTGACCAGACTTACAAAATTCTGGCTATGATTGTTCCTTGTATTGCATCATGAGCCATCACTGCGCCTATTGCATTCTACTGTTGTTAGCCTTAAGCCTAGCTCAGTCATTATGTTATTCCACATCGCCTTCCATTAGAAGTGCAATGAGCTGCATTGAGCGTAATAAACTGCATTTAGAATTCTAGAAATCCATATTTCTAGATATTTTGGTAAAAGTAACTTAAAAGTAATACAAAAGTAGTGTAATGCCTTACAATTCAGAGACAGTAATATTATAATGTAACAAATTACTTTGAAATGACAGTAATAAGTAATGCATAATACATTACGATTTTGAAGTAACTTGCCCAACACTGGTTATAAAATATTATAAAATATACCCGACCGAGGACCGGATATTTTAAAATTAAATAAAAGAAAACTGAATATTGATCCTTCATTTAAATTTAGAGTATTATCGTTATGTGGTAAATAGGAAGTGGAACCAAGTCAAGCAGCATGCGTGTCTTGCCGCAGAAAGCTGCATTGTCTGATGGCCAAAGCACATAACGATGACAACTCTTTGCTGTCATTGTGAAGCGTGTAGCCCACCTCATGGTTATGGAATAGAAATATAATGCATATCGATGATTCTGCCATTTTTATAGCTGTAACAGTAAGTGTATAGTATATAAGTATAGCCTATATACTTTTTTGATCCCGTGAGGGAAATTTTGGTCTCTGCATTTAACCCAATCGGTGAATTAGTGAAACACAAACAGCACACAGTAAACACTGTGAGGTGAAGCACACACTAATCCCGGCGCAGTGAGCTGCCTGCTACAACGGCGGCACTCGGGGAGCAGTGAGGGGTCAGGTGCCTTGCTCAAGGGCACTTCAGCCGCGGCCCACTGGTCGGGGCTCGAACCAGTGGGCCACGGCTGCCCTAAATATATTGTGTGTTCACATTAATACAATGTTCCCCATACACAAAAAATATTTGAAAAATATTTTCACAATATATTTTGAAATATATGTACATATTCAAAATTGACAGAAAAAAACAATTTTGACACTTAACATATATTTCTATATATTTTCCAAATAAGTGGCCTTATTGAAATAAATTGAAACAGTGATGTATCGCTTGACCATCCATTTGGTTCCAGACCAAAGCAGATTGTGTGCAGACTGGTATTTCTTATGATGGACCTGGGCCAGCTTCCCTGTGATGGACCTGGACCAACTTCCCTGTGATGGACATGAAGCAACTTCTCTATGATGGGCCTGGACCAGCTTAACAGTGATGGGCCTGGACCAGCTTCATTGTGATGGACCTGGACCAACTTCCTTATGATGGACCTTGACCAACTTCCCTGTGAGGTACAGGGACAAACTTCCCTATAATGGGCCTGGAATAAACAAAGCAGACAAAAATATTTTGCAGTTTATTGTATAAAGGTTTAAACATGGCAAGTTTCTCAGAAATGTAGCAAAAAAGAAAAACAGTCTAACGACAACTGACAGATTTGTATTGCCTATTAGCAAGCTATTTTTTGTATTTTACTTAGCCTAGCAGCTTAAATGAGCATGAATTACCATGGCAACAAGATTGCTAAATGAGCTTCAAAGCTAATTCAACTATTGGGTCCCTTCTTGGTAATAGGCTAAAGCAGTCCATTTTGTTTGTTGTACATTTTCCAGGATTGACATCCCCATGTTGGTCCAGGACCGTATTTACAATGTTGGTCCAGGATCAACATGGCAATGTTGGTCCTGGACCATCATTGTAGAGACGGTGCTGGACCAACATTGTAATGACGGTCCTGGACAAACATGACAATGTGGGTCCTGGACCAACATTGTAAAGATGGTCCTGGACAAACATGACAATGTGGGTCCTGGACCAACATTGTAAAGACAGTCCTGGACCAACATTGTAATGACGGTCCTGGACAAACATGACAATGTGGGTCCTGGACCAACATTGTAAAGACGGTCCTGGACAAACATGACAATGCCAACATTCTAAAGTCCTGTGCCAACATTCTAAAGGTCCTGGAACAACATTCCAAGACTAACATGGCAACGTCGCTCCAGGACAACCAAAGCTACTGCTTTAGCCTATTACCAAGCTACATTAGTAGTCCAAAAGTGTGCTCCTTAGCCAGTGAACTAACATAACACCGGCTTGGCACTTCACATAGTTGCATGCTGCACCTACCTAATGTATTAGCCAGCTAATTTGGTAGCATAAATGTATGTTCCCTAGTCTAGCCTCTAACATAATAACAACGGCACCAAGATTGCTAAATGAGCTTCAAATCTACTTCAACTACTGTATCCCTTCAAAATAAGTTATTTAAAAGATGCATAGCCAGTGAAGCTATTAGGAAGCTAATGTATTACAGTAAATGTATGGTCCCTAGCCTGGCAGCTAACATTAGACAAACATGGAACAAAGTCGGCTAAAACGAAAATATCTAAGGTGCATATATTCAGATTCCACTCAGAATTATTTTATTTTACAACTATTTTACACACAAATATACAAGGACCTACCTGTATTGAGATACAAGTTATGGTAACCCACTGGTTGTTTCTGGAGGGAAATTTCAAAATGGCAATGGGAGAAGCAGAAGGCTCACATTGATGACATCAAAAGGCTGTGATTGGTTAAAGAGTTGTTGGTCCAGGACCGTCTTTAGAATGTTGGTCCAGGAACAACTCTTACTTGAACAAATTACGGTCACCGAAGGACTTCCTTATCTTTGAAATGTTCCTTAAATGGTAAAATTAAGTTTTGGTGATCTGTTTTATATGATTACTTAGTGCTAGGTCCTGGTCAATTATAACTTCCAGGTTTTTAGCACTTGTGGATGAGGTCAGTGGAAGATCAACATATGTAGCCTGTGATGTGGATAGGATATCCCTCATCTTTTTGAACCTAAAACCATGACTTCTGTTTTACCTGAGTTCAAAAGCAGGAAATTATTCGTCATCCATGTCTTTATAGCTCTTATACATGTGTCAAGTTTGGCTAACGGGGTTAATTCATCAGGTTTTATGGAGAGGTATAGTTATGTATCATCTGCTAAACCACAGGGCCCCCAGTACTGAGCCTTGAGACACTCCATATTTTACCATAATCTGGGTAGATGGTTTATTATGGACCTGTACAAATTGTTGACGGTTAGGAAGGTATGATCTAAACCAAGCGAGTGCTGAGTCTTTGATGCCTATCAAATTTTCAAGCCTAAGTAGTATGTCATCTATACTGGTCTTCCTGGACCTCAGCGCTGCCTTTGACAGCATAGACCTGCTGTCAAAGGCAGCGCTGAGGTCCAGGAGGACCAGTATAGAAAACTAGGTTTTTGAGGGAGAGCTTAATAACAGATGTCTTAAACGACTGCGGTACATGCCCTGACAGAATTATTTATAATCTAGAGCAAAACATTATCCAGGAAGGGGAGACCAGTCTTAAAGGAATTATCCGGAGTAAAATGCACTTTAGATCAATTTACGGATGATTGGGAGTACATACGTTGAGTTGACATCAAAATCATGTCATTCGGATGTGTTTTGACAAAGTTCGATTTTACCGTTTTTAGTCAAAACTCGTTAGCCTGTTAGTGACCAGGGCATGTCATTTCGCCTCTACAAAACACTATTTTTATACCTCTTCTACAGTTCCAAACAACATTACACTTACGTGGTAGTGAGCAGAGGGTACCTAAAGCCAAACCGAAGTATTCCGAGGTCTGTATGTGGTCGTATAGAGAGTCCAGAATGAATTTCATCAAGCCAGTACCTTTCCGGAAATGTTGCTGCTGCAGCTGGCATCTTTAGGGGAAAGTCCGTAGGAGTCTTTATTACAAGTGTTCATTAGTGTATTCTGAGTATCATTCTGCTGTATTAAAACAAAGAATGTTGATCAATATTGAATTAACAATTTATTTTTACTGACTGTCATATAGCCTACTCTAAGCTAACATCTAACCAAGTAAGTTGTTTTCAATAATACTGCAAGTCTATGTAATCTGAATAATTATACTGTAAGTAATATAATGTTATAAACAGCAGTTTTTTTGCATTTACATGCAATGGTAACATTTTCTAGTTATCTTTAGTGTCTTCCAGTAGCCTATGTATAGGTTATACTGTAGCTTTGGCTTGTGCATGACGTGACGTTTTGCAACCTATATTTCCGTCAGTCTACAGTCTTTTAGCCCTTCTTTACCATGATAACCCTTCCCAGATAGAACCCTTCTCTACTTTGAGAGACCAACATTCACTCATGCCATCGATGTTGAATTTTGGGCGTCTGAACTGATCAATCTGACCAACAATTAACGTCGATTTGACACTATTTTGCTGTCCGGGTTTGCAAATCATTCATTTAAAAAATTTAAGTTGCGCTATTTGTTATTATAATCACAGCACAGCCTTACTATGTTATCATTATGCTACCATATCATTACATTATCGCAATTAGTAAGTCATCATGGCATGACAGCCTACCTGCTCCACCACTGAGTTCTTATCATGTAGCCTCAACTAGGCTCGCACTCTCCACCTGCTCACTGTCCCTGCTCTGTATGCTTGCTTACATCCTAGTTCAAACTAAACGAACTTCAACATGTTGCTGACATATGCTAGCCTACCTGCAATATTGTATTTTTGAAGCTTTTACATTGGTGTTAATTTTTCACAATTGTCACTACCGGCACCCGCCGCAATTTCGTGTAGGCAACTTCGATTAACTTTTGATGCGCTCACAGAATCCTGGCTCTGAGCCAAAATGGGAGGGGTGGGGCCTGTTATTGGATCAGTCCAGTGTCAATATTGAAATGCATTGATTGTCCTTCCTTTGGGCCGATCGTTGGGCAAAATTATTAAATTATATATATAGCCTATTCTATCGGCCCAAAAGGTGCGTCGTCCCACCGGGAAAATGCCCGGTATGCCAGATGGCCAGTCCGCCCATGCCCACACCTCAGGCTTAACCCTATGTGGGAACATGGGGCTGACCCCACTGATATAAGGAATTTGTGCTCTGCATTTTACCCATTCGGGGGTAGTGTACAACACACCCACACAAACAGTGTACACCCATTCAAACACACACTAGAGCAGTGAGCACACTAGGAGTATACATACACACCCATGGATATGGATGTGGGAGAGCGCTGTTAAGTCACTCCCCCCACCCACATTTTTCTTACCAGTCGGGGATCGAACTGGCCACCCTTCAGTCACAAGTTCGATTCCCTAACCAGTAGGCCATGGATGCCCAAAGTAATTGACATTAATGCTATGGCTGCAAAATTACGAGACAAATGTTATGATTTGTTGGCTGTTCATGCATTGTTTGGTTGTGACAGTGTGTCATATCCATATGGCAAAGGGAAAACCTCAGCAATCAATTTGATGCTCAAGAGGAATCTTGATTTGAGGAATTGTACATGTACTGTAGAAGCTGATGAGCATGAAGGCAGGAATGGATTTCCTTTCCTGCCTCTACTATGGAAAGACTGTTGAAAGCCTCAGTAACTTGATACATGCTATTCACCAAGAAAAGAGACCCTCCTAGAATAAAGAGTCTTCCTCCAACAAGAGAATAATGCAGCAGAACACATCAAGCGTGCACGGCTGCAAGTCCTTCTGTGGAGAGCTGCTGACAAAAAACACCTCCAGTGTGTACTGATGATGTATCCCTGTTTGGTTGGAAAATAGAGGATGGAATTCCTGTGCCTGTTCATGGCAACGCTGACATTGTACCCAAAACAGGTCTACAGCTTGTTTCTTGTGGATGCAAGGCAGTGCCAGCATGCTCCAGGGCCTCTTGCAGCTGTCAGTCAGATGGACTACCATGCACCACCTACTGCCATTGCAAAGGTGGTGAACAGTGTGCAAATAAAAATGTGAAGATGGCTACACTTTCAGGGGAGGATACTGATGAAAGTGAGGGAGAAATGTCTGATTGAATTAATGTTTTTTGGAGGAGACATTTGATGTTTGTGATGTGTACAAGGCCAGCCTGGCAAGATGTTCTGTATAGTTGCTTTCAGAATCTGAGAAAGTTCTACTTTGTTCCTTATAACTTTGTCTATTTGATTAATTGTTGAGGGTTGATACAATTTGTTGCTCAGCCTACCATTTCAGCGGTGTGACCTTACCGGACTTTACAGCTATTAAGTTCTCTGGAAGGACTTGAAATCATTTTTAGCATGTTTTTATTGACAACATTGATTTCTGTTTGAGAAGAGCTTGCATTTGATACCATACATGGGTTTAAACAGTAATGTGCATCTAGTTATGGTCAAAAAATGGGGGCGTGGCAAATTATGTCATTAAAAAAAAAATGCTCAAGGGTGCCCGTCAGATTCTGAGTCTACACCCCCTAAACTATCACTTTATGCAAAATAAATGCATTAGTACCTTATGTCACACCCATCCTGGGGTTCTACCTGACTAGTGGCTGTTGACATGCAAACAAGCACCTACGACGGAGTGCAGCGCAGTCACATGACATTTGCAATCAATAATTCTGTTGAACAGCGATTTGCTACAAACATGTTAAAGAGCTGGGAAAGGCTGTCAGAAATCCCTCGAACAGGTGGCCAATAAGATTTCAAACGAATGAGGGAACATGTCGCAATGCAACAGCGCCGTTTTCCCTTGATGAAAGTGAAACCACGAGTTTTCCCACAACTCAACTTTGGCCATAGTTTTCAGAAATAATCATTTTCAGTGATACAACTGTAATGGTAACAGATTACCGGCTATTCTCCCCTCGAAACACACAACAACGTAGTATAAAAATATATAGTTTATTAACAATCAAGTTTAAAAGAGTTCAATAAATAGCTTCGAGTCAGGTGAATAAGTAGGCTGTTAGCACCTTAACACAGCGGTAGCAGAGTGGTCCTTCCTAAACCAGGGGCTGTGATGGGGTTAAGCTCCGTACAGAGAGAACCAACCAAAAGGGGGGTGTGTGTGCGCGTTTTAGCCAGGGGCTCCATCTAAATATATGGGCGCCACTAGGGGTTGCCTAATGCACCCAAAAAGGAAGAAAGAGTTAAGCAATACACAAAGTCACTCACAAAATGGTAATAAGACACAGCAACCTTTGGTGAAAAAGACACAGCAAACATATACGTGGTGACTTAGAGGAAGTGATAACACAAGCTGCTAAGCTACGGAGAAACACTAGAAGAGTAGCCAACATGCAGGGTACATATAACTCGCTAGAGCCTCGCTACTGACACACGTTAAGGGTTGGCTCCCTCTACTGGCGACTAGTGGCAATTGTAAGTAAACACCTAGGGGTAAGCAGGTCGTGGGTGGGGCCACTGATACTAATTCCCCCAACTGAGCCTACAAGTGGCAATATTAAGCACTACACACCAATACTATACACCAAGCACAGCACACAAATTATGTAGATACCACACACACTCAGTAATCAAGTAACATTAGTCAGTAGGTAACACAGTCAAACTAATATTGTACCAGCAGCAGCCCCTCACTACTTGACCACACCCTGCAATGGGCAGGCGTGGCCCACTGGTTAGCACTCTGGACTTGTAACCGGAGGGTTGCCGGTTCGAGCCCCGACCAGTGGGCCGCGGCTGAAGTGCCCTTGAGCAAGGCACCTAACCCCTCACTGCTCCCCGAAATAGTTGAAGCAGGCAGCTCACTCGCCGGGATTAGTGTGTGCTTCACCTCACTGTGTTCACTGTGTGCTGAGTGTGTTTCACCAATTCACCGATTGGGTTAAATGCAGAGACCAAATTTCCCTCACGGGATCAAAAAAGTATATATACTATACTATATATACAATGAGTCACACACAATGCACTAATAAGGGGGATTGAGCTACTGTAGGTGAAGGGAAAACAATATATTGTCCAGTACCACCCGTGGCCCAACCCCCAGGATTGGAGCACTGCCTTTGGAAACAGTCTGGAGTGGTGCGTCCACCAATGCGCTGTCCCTTTAAATGCCAGACACATCCGTCCACCAATGCGCTGTCCCTTTAAAGGCCAGACACATCCGTCGGGGATTCCTCTATTGGTGTCTCCGCCCCCTTGACTGCGAGACAGAAGCGTCAATTAAACTTCCGCATACACTCCCAAAACACGGCCCAGATCACTCATACAATGCTCAAGGTGATTTGATGGAGGTTTTACTTTCCTTAATGATGCAAAATCGGGTGCGTTGAGAAGTTTCAGGTTGGCCGTTCGTCACGTCTGGCCGTGGAGGATTTACTTTCCTTAACGATGCCAAATCGGGTGCGTTGAGAAGTTTCAGGTTGGCCGTTCGTCACGGGAGGAAGGTCGAACTCGTTTCGGACTGGAAAGTAATGGGGAAACACGCTTAGCCGCCAGTAGACACTCACACAAACGCATACACAGGCAAAGGCCTGTGGGGCAGGGCTACTTTCCTGTAACGTGTGGAATTGAGAACGTTGATATGAGGTCTTTCCAATTCCTTCTATACTGACGGATGTTCAGTTCTAGTGAAGATCCATGGTGCTTTTTTATGCAGTGGCTGCACCAATCCTCGTCGTTCGTTGATCACTTAATTATTTTGGCCAGCTGTAAAGAATGGCTCACAGCCAACCATGGTAATCACCCCAATTCAGTCCTGTCCCACCACCCGCATAGTTCAATGTTACACACACACCAAACCATCAACCCATCTAGAGTCCAATTTATATGAAGTTCATGTAGGCATACCTAGCGTTCATGGGCTTCGGAAAAACCTTTCTCCGAGAAAAACATCATCATTCAGCGTCATTCACGCCACTTAATGTGTGAGTCAGAGGTCGGAAACTGGGGCTAGATTTTGCTAACAGAGTTGCCCAGTTAGGGGCTCGTCATCACTTTTATCGCCACGCTTGTAGTTCGTTTGTAGTCCATGTGGCCTTTCATGTCCAACAGTTTTAATGTGAACTTGGGAATTTGCCCTTTTTATCACTTGAAAAGCTGCATATCTTTCTTTCACAAGCATCTTACACTATATTTTAAGCAAATACAGTTGTTTGTTTAGGATTAGTGAGTGTATGTTTTAACCTTTGTTGTGGCATCCGTGTTTGTCACACATTCCGATGGCAAAGCACATGAACACTTGCTGTCGGAAAAACAAAGTAGCCATGGGGGCGGTCCTTGTCATTCCGAGGTGCTCTGAATGCACCATTATGGTCATGGTTAGCCATGCATCCACCCTCCCCTACACAACCTCATTAAATAATATGAATTTTCCATATGGGGTCTTAAAAGCCATGTATCCTTCTAGTCACAGCGTTTTTGTTTCAAACATAAGCCTAATCAAAGCGTGCTCAGATGACGTGATAGACCAGGCGCTGTTGCTCACCTGTCCATCATCGTAAAGCCTGATTTGATTGGTCCGCCCGTTATAGGGTGAGCATACTTCCACCACAATGGAACAATGCCAGACCGAACTTCCCGACCTCAAATGTTGTGGGCGGGACTAAGTTCGGAATGGCACCCAGGCTAATAAAGTATAGCATGTCTTTTGCACCCAGGCAGTAGCCTAAACTTGGCAAACATCCCATTTCCCCCCAGTTTTCAGATTTTATCTGATGGTTATTTATTCCCTTGCATCCATACTTATTGACTATGCGTTTGTCATGATTTTCAAGGATTTTTTAAAAAGGCTTCACAAACTGGTAGGCTACAGTGTTTGTGGACGCAGATCGGATTTGATCCGGAACTCCGTATTGAATCTTATTCGGTGTAGTGTAGGAGGAGCCACACCAATTTTACAAGGGTCACGTGGGACCATGTTTTGTTGCTCTATCAGATTTTACTGAGAGACAGTGCAAAATAGTCTACTTAATAATTTAATATACATAATTAAATTAATAATTAAATGAATAAACATATTTGTTTATTTTTTGTTTTAAATAGCCTGCTATTATATATTTTATTTGATACTCATTATTACAGTGCATGAAAATGCACTGTACTGTTCTTCCTAGGCTTCTTATTCTTCTTCTTCTAACGCGTTTAATGCAGCTTCAACCATTTAACGTAGAAACATTTAGGCGGGTCAATATAGGGTTCAACGTCAAAAAAATTGATACAAAAGGTTTTTTCATGGATTCTGGTACTGTTGGACATGCTAAATAACATCTGACCTTGGGAAAGGGGTCATTTTCAAAATGGCCGCCAAAATGGCTGTCAAGAGGTTAAAATGGCTATATCTCAATTACTATTCAGCCTACAGGGGTGAAATTGATGTCAAATTGTGGTCATATTAAACAAGAATATGATTTTAAATGGTAATATTGAAAATGTTTCAATGCTCTACCTTTTTCAGCCATATATTAAAATCAATGAGTTTTAATACAGAGCAAATGCAATACAGGATTATGAACCATCTCCATGGCATGGAGGAAGATAAGACATGTCTCGGGACAGTTTAATCTGATTTCCCTAGACAATATAGGCCAACATGTATCCACTTTACACTAGATTTGCCTATACAGAATAGAGGGCAATGTATTGTTCATGGCATGGAGGAAGATGAGACATGTCTTAAATGGTGTTTTATCTCATCTACAGGTTATATGCTTTCAGAAAATATATAGTTTAGGGTGTTTAATCTGATTTCCCTAGACAATATAGGCCAACATGTATCCACTTTACACTAGATTCACCAATACAGAATAGAGGGCAATGTATTGTTCCTGGCATGGAGGAAGATGGGACATGTCTTATCTGGTGTTATATCATCTGCAGGTTATATGCTTTCAGAAAATCATTGTTTAGGGTGTTTAATTTGTTTCCCCTGGAGTGGACATGCCCAAATGTATCCACTTTACATTAGATTCACCTATACAGAATAGAGGGCAATGTATTGTGCATTCATGGAGGAAGATGGGACATGTCTTAACTGGTGTGTCTCATCTGCAGGTTATATGCTTTCAGAAAATAAATAGTTTAGGATGTTTAATTTGTTTCCCCTGGACTGTACATACCAAAATGTATCAGCTGCACACTAGATCCGCCTATACAGATTATGTATTATGCCAAGTGTGGTGGAAGTTGGGAACATAAGTTGATTGATGTTACATTTCATGTACAGGATATATGCTTTTATAATATATATAGTTCTGGCTGTTCTACTGTATGACTTTAGTGAACCATAACCCATGCATAGGCATGCATTATATATTTGTGTGCATCAAATACATGTTGGCATCTATCATAAGGGGGGAGCTAATTAAACTTAATATTAAACTATATTTATTAGTATATCAGAAATAATTACTATATCATTATTCATCATCATCCATCATCCTCCAGTCCTCTGAAAGGAAGTTGTGCAGATTGTCACATTGTTCATTTTGACATGTTCCACAGGTAGCAGTGAAGCGTAATCCGTATCTACATTAACAGAAGAGTGTCTTGCAGAAATGCACACAGTTACAGCGGATAACTTTCAAAAGCTGTGAAGCTTACTAGCAGATTCAGTTGGAGGGAGACGTTCTGGAGTCACAAATAATGACGCAAGGACAACCGTCCTACTCAGGGTGTTGTGCCGTAATGTTGTAAGAGAGTCTGTGGACTTCCCACCAAAAAGTACAGCCATCACTTGGCATCTTAATTCACCAATCACCTCTGTTGTCTGATTGGGAGTAGTGAAGGAATTGGCACATGACTGAAGGACAAAATCTCCTATTCTGGAATGCTGTCTTTTGCTGACACCAAAGATCCTAGAGATTAAAGTTGATATTTCAACTTTATTCTCAAAATGTTGTATTTAATGTTGATATTTAAAATTGATTAATAAATTATATTTCAACTTTATTCTCAAAATGTTGTATTTAATGTTGACATGTCGACTTTAAACGACATGTTGGGTTTGGCTTCTCATCATGGCAAAAATATTTGTTTTCTTCATGTGTGACCTTAATAGTCTGAACTGAACTGAACTGACAGAAAGTCGTGAAAAAAAAGTAGAATGAAATGATGTCTATCGTTCTCTATGCTTTTTTTGAATTGGCAGCATGGTTGGAAAGTTGTGGAAAAGGAGGGACTAATTACAATTCAATAGATTATAATTCATTAATGACCCCTTGTTACGCCACAACCATCTTTTTAGGGTGGCATGATTTAATGAAGGATTGTGTGACATATGATTCAGTGACCTCTAAATCTGATTAAACATGAAAAAAACTTTCCTAGGCTGAATAATGCTTCAGATACAGTATAGCCAACATTAGCTTCTGGTGGCCATCTTGGACACCATCTTGAAAATGATAAGTCTTTGAAAATGATGAACTGATACTTTAGTCTGACATATATGAATCAGTGACCTCTAAATCTGATTAAACACGAAAAACACTTTGCTAGGCTGAATAATGCTTCAGATATCCCAAATTAGCTTCTGGTGGCCATCTTGGACGCCATCTTGAAAATGACCCCTTTACTGGGGTCAGATTGTACTAGATTTTTAATATGTTATTAAGTACATCATAATCAGTTGAAAAACCTTTTGTATCAATTTTTTTGAGGTTAGGTGTTTTTTTTTCATATATTGACCCAGCCATTACGTAGGTCTTACTTAGGACAAGAGTGCTATGTATGTTTCATCTTTGTAACTTTTATACTTTTTAAACTATTAATTAAAAACGATTAAAATTTCCCCATAGACTTAACATTGGCCTTTATGACATCACAGCAATTAGAATCTTCTGCCAGGTGGCCAGGCCACCTGGATCAACTGTCAGTTTCTCAGGCTGCTCAAGTGCCAGAAGGCTAGGCAAGCCGCAGAAGGCTAGGCAATCAAGGACATGGGTAGATAGATGGAGGAGAAATCAAAAATAATAAATAAAAAGTTCTATGGAGATGTGCAAAAGTTGTAGAAAGTCAGATATGTGTGTGTGTGTGTTTTGACGTGTGATGAAATAAGAAAATAAAATATAGCTGCAAGCAGCAATGAGGGGGCCAAGCAGGCAGTTCAGCAGTCCAGAAGTCCAGATTTGCCATGCAACTCAATGCCGTGGCATCAGGCATATAGCATTAAGCAGTCACAACAAGTTCCATGTCAAACAACCCAAGATTGGCTGAGTTACAAGGTCAAGTTTCACATCAAAACATAACTGATTTTGTGTGGCTGAACCAGGGCTGAGTGTTGCCGCCTCACCCAGCCAATCCACCGCCGCAACGCCTCTGCCCGTCCCCCCGTCCCCACCCCCACCCTTTGCACGCACGCATTAGAATTAACTGGATGGAACTCGCTGTCAACAGTTTCACATCAAAAATAAAAGATCGATTGAGATATGATCATGCTTGCTGTGATTTCAATGCCCCAATAGAGGTCAAAGGTCACCAAATTATTTGTGCATCATCAGGATGAACCAGACGGTTCTATGGGCTGCCATTGACCTCCATTGCAGAATAATACAGCAACTACAGGCCAAAATACATTTTTGCCAATTCCAGAGCCCCCTAGAGGTCAAAGGTCACCAAATTTCTTGAGCGTCCTCCTGGTGGGTCCTGAGGACCATGTACTAAGTTTGGTTTTGATACATGAAAGCGCTGCTGAGATATGAGCTCACTTCCTGTTTGGCAGCTTCACAAGAAATTTCGATTGGCTGTTATAGGCTAACACTTCTGTCAATCGCTCCAGAAAATTAAACACTGATAAGGCAAGGTCTGAGGATGGTCTGAGCCAATTTTGGTGAAAATCAGATAAAATTTGTGACCAGTGAAAACTTTTACGTGTTTTTGATTAAATTCAATATTGGGCCTGGGTCAGCCTAAGGACATCCAAAAGTACTACCAGACACCACTAGTATGTTTTAATTCCAAACACATCAACAGCTACAGGCCAAAATGCATTTTCGCTAATTACAGCTCCCCTAGAGGTCAAAGGTCACCAGATTTTTGAGTGCTCTACAGATGGGGATATAAGTCCATGTACTAAGTTTGGTTATGACAGATGAAAGGGTTGCTGAGATATGAGGTCACTTCCTGTTTGGCGCTTCACGCATATTTCGATTGATTGTTACGGGCTTAACGGTTTTAGTTCAAGACAAAAATCGATAACTTTTTGTGCGGATTAGTCTGAAGATCATATGTATTAAGTTTCGCTAAAATCGACAAAACTATGTGAGGCGGAAACTTTAGTTTCACTTTCGATAAAATCCAATATGGCGGAAAATCCATCATGGCGGAAAATGACGTCATAGGGTGCGTTGAACTCGGCTTGGTCCAAGGATTACAACGATACCACATTTTTGACAATCGGCCATACGGGTCAAAAGTTACGTGCGTGAACGCACATCCAACTTTGGCCTATTGGTGGCGCTAGAGTGCTTGAGTTGCCATCATGAAACTTGGTGACATTAATCATGGTACTGTCCCTAATAAGTGTGCCAAATTTCACAACTTTTTACCAGACGGTTCTATGGGCTGCCATTGACTTCCATGGCGGAAGAAAGTATAATAATAAGAAATCATAGAATCACAATGGGTGCCTTCGCAGCTTCGCTGCTTGGCCCCCAATAAAAGGTCTGTAGCATAGGGAGAGGGATGTAAAAGTGCTAAAAGTCATGTAGGTGTGTGTGTGTGTGTGTGTGTGTGTGTGGGGTCATGAGTGCTGAGGAGTGAATGAGTGCAAAGTCAGTATAGTGTGAGTTTTCCACAAGTGTTTCAAAATAAAAGTCCTTGCTACAATAATTCCCTATTAAATAATTTAACCATTTAAACTATCCACCTATTTAAATGTTCAGTCATTCCAACTATATTAAACCTCATCTACCTAGCAAATAATTTAACCTTTTAAACCATCTACCTATTTAACTGTTCAGTCATTCCAACTATATTAAACCTCATCTACCTAGTTCATCCCAACTATATTAAACCTTATCTACCTAGCAAATAATTTAACCTTTTAAACCATCCACCTATTTAACTGTTCAGTCATTCCAACTATATTAAACCTCATCTACCTAGTTCAGTCATTCCAACTATAGTAAACCTCATCTAACTAGCAAACAATTTAACCTTTTAAACCATCCATCTATTTAACTGTTCAGTCATTCCAACTATATTAAATCTCATCTACCTAGTTCAGTCATTCCAACTATATTAAACATCATCTACCTAGTTCAGTCAATCCAACTACATTAAACCTCATCTACCTAGAAAATAATTTAACCATTTAAACTATCCACCTATTTAACTGTCCAGTCATTCCAACTATATTAAACCTCATCTACCTAGCAAATAATTAAACCTTTTAAACTATCCACCTATTTAACTGTTCAGTCATTCCAACTATATTAAATCTCATCTACCTAGTTCAGTCAATCCAACTACATTAAACCTCATCTACCTAGAAAATAATTTAACCGTTTAAACTATCCACCTATTTAACTGTCCAGTCATTCCAACTATATTAAACCTCATCTACCTAGTTCAGTCATTCCAACTAGATTAAACCTCATCTGCAAATAATTTAACCTTGTCAACCATCCACCTATTTAACTGTTCAGTCATTCCAACTATATTAAACCTCATCTACCTAGTTCAGTCATTCCAACTATATTAAACATCATCTACCTAGCAAATAATTTAACCTTTTAAACTATTCACCTATTTAACTGTTCAGTCATTCCAACTATATTAAATCTCATCTACCTAGTTCTGTCATTCCAACTGTATTAAACATCATATACCTAGTTCAGTCAATCCAACTACATTAAACCTCATCTACCTAGAAAATAATTTAACCATTTAAACTATCCACCTATTTAACTGTCCAGTCATTCCGACTATATTAAACCTCATCTACCTAGCAAATAATTAAACCTTTTAAACTATCCACCTATTTAACTGTTCAGTCATTCCAACTATATTAAACCTTATCTACCTAGCATATCATTTAACCTTTTCAACCATCCACCTATTTAACTGTTCAGTCATTCCAACTACATTAAACCTCATCTAGCAAATAATTAAACCTTTTAAACTATCCACCTATTTAACTGTTCAGTCATTCCAACTATATTAAACCTCATCTACCTAGTTCAGTCATTCCAACTATATTAAACCTCATCATGTTAGTTGCCAAGTAGCACATCATCTGTTTTAACAATATATTTCACACCATATGTTTTGCATTTTCATGCACTGGTAATTCCCTGGCAGTTAGTGCAGCTTCAACCGTTTAACGTAGAAACTTCATTCAAACTATGTTACGTAGGTCTTACTTAGGACATGTGGGCTATGTATTTTTCAGCTTTGTAACTTTTATACTTTTTAAACTATTAATTAAAAACTACTCAAAATTTCCCCATAGACTTAACATGGGCTGATGACATCACAATAGAGCCGTTAAGCAATTAGAATCCTATGCCAGGTGTTCTGGCCACCTGGATCAACTGCCAGTCTCAGTGGCCGGTTGCACAAAGCACCTTAAGTTAAGTTTTTCCCTTAAAATCTGATTTAAGGGTCCCTTAAAAAAAAAAAACGGTTGCACAAACACCCTTAAGTTTTCTCCTTAAGGGTTCCTTTACATTTTCCCTTAGTATTTAAGGGTTTGTCCTTATCTTGTAAGAAATCCCTTAAACTGTTGCACAAAATACCTTAGTAGTCTAACTAAGGGGAAAACCCTAAGGGACATCTGACTCTACCTTAACCATATTATTAACTGAATTGATGCTTATAAATGAAGTTTATTAACTACTTTTGACCATTCAAAATAAAACCTCTCTGTTAGGCTAATATGCTTCCTCTGTCAAAAAGATAGGCCTATCAGAAACATGCCGTATTGTTATTGTTTGGTTTACGTAGGCTAACATTAACAATTCATGTGGTGTCTTGTTAGCCTATGAGCTTCGGTTCGGTTCGCTAGGCAAAACGTTGGTGCACTGATGACAGTCAGGATCATTTCTAACTTGCCAACTAGTATTGTTCAGTTCATGTATATAACATGTTTTACTTGCTACCTCGATAATTTCCGCTAATATTATTAAGGTAAGATGAATGATAAGATATAAGCACTGTGTTCGGTGGGTTAACTAACGGCATCGCGGCAAAGGCAGTTAGCTAGGCTACAGCTGTTGAACAATCTCCGTGGAAACTATAGAATTTTCATGCCGGAAAATCCCTTTCAGTGCAGTAAATCCGTTGAAGTTTCTCCTTAACTAAGGAAACGTTTTAAGGTATTCTGTCCAACACCCTTAAGTAAATCCCTTACCTGAGGAGAAATTAAGTCTTAAGGGTCATACTTAAGTGAAAAAACTTAAGGTGCTTTGTGCAACCGGCCACAGGCTTTAAAGGAATTATCCGGAGGAAAATGCACTGACTGATCAGTCGATACGTCAACTGCCTGGCTAGCTCAGGCTCAAACATAATGCAATCAGTGTTTTCCCCTATCAAACAACAGACTGGCAGTCAAGCGCAGTGTCTCCTGACAGCCACACACACACATTGCCCTAGGAGGTCATTATTTTTCTGGGGCGGTAGTCTCAATGTTTACAAGGTTGGTTTTCATACGCAAAACGCTATTTTTATACCTCTTCTACAGTTCCAAACAACATTACACTTACGTGGTAGTGAGTACAGGGTCCCTAAAGCCAAACCGAAGTATCCCGAGGTCTTTATGTGTTCGGATAGAGAGTCCAGAATGAATTTCATCAAGCCAGTACCTTTCCGGAAATGTTGCCATCTTTGCATCTTTAGGGGAAAGTCTGTAGGAGTCGATTCCTGAAACATACAACTTCATTTTAATTTCAAAAAGAAATACTGGACTATGTTTTTTTTTTTTTTTTTAACGGCGACGAAAATTGTGAATTTCCAGAGCGTGTTACTTACGATTTAATTTGTTTGATGTGATTTCCTGGGATGGCCAATACTAAATTCAATCAGATTCATAGCCTACATCCTGATTTGTTGATATTGAGGCTATGATTCCATGCAAAAGCTGGGGCTTCAGGGCCCCTGGGACTGGGCCCGGTAGGCCCGTGCAGTAATCCATCCCTGCTTTCCTCTGTCCTCAGCTGTTTGCCAGTAGACCCGGGTGACATTCAGAGGTGGGGGTGGAGGGGGTGAAGCAGGGCAGCAGCACTGACTGGCCCACAGTGGCGTTAATCTGGGAGGCCATACTGAGAGGGACTGCTGTGGATGAGAACACAGAATCAAATCGAATCAAAGATCAGAGATTCAGATTCAGAGATATTTATTCATCACATACACAGTTATAACAGTATATAACAAGTAGTGAAATGTAAGCCTGGTTAGGCCCATGACTGTGTTAAGTAGAAAGAATGTAAATAAAACAGATAAACGATTTAGGTAACTTTTCCTTTTACAGGTATTTACCTAGGAAGTACGCGGTAAATTTTGGTATATTATCAGGTAATTACCACAGTTAACATTAGGGTAAGTACAGAGAAACTACATGTGAAATACTAAGATACACCTAATACAACACAAGAATAATACAAGGGTGATTACCCCTGAGAACATGTGGTGCACACTAACAACCTAGGGAGTGGCCTGGCGCATTGTCTAAAAATCGCTATTGTACACCTGGTCAGAAGTCTATGGCGAGTTGTTTATATGTTATTTTAAGAGCACATTGTCAACAGTCATATTGGCAGGTGCACGCACCATCCTTCTATCATTCATGAACGCACACCAGCGCACGTCCATGCAAAACATTACAAATTGCACGATTACAATGGGAAACATAATTAGAATAAAGATATTACGAAATACTGTTCATCTTATGATGAGCAGCCTAGTTATTCACCATCATTTGCAAATTGGCAATGATGGTTAAAAGTGATTAGGGGAGAGGCGAGAGACACGTATGGAACACAGCTGAAGATGCACTGTCATGAGATATAAGCAACTCCTCTGCAGGATAAATGTTTTTTATTCAGTCATTTGAGCAATATTAGGGTAAGTGTTGCTTTTTCCAGCCTATGTTTTCGATGGTAACCCATTGTCAGTCAATAGTGAAAGTAACTGCATATAACTGTCTTGTCGTTCACTGACACCATGGTGAAGTTAGTTTCACTTTGCCACTTTGACTATTTAATTTGCCATTAAATAATAGAGGAGTGCAAATGCGTGAAGGCTATGCTAGGTTTTAGTAAAGCATGGTTTAGTGGAATGACTATTCCATACGGTCTCGCAAGCAGCCTCCTTCAAATGCGCCGCTGAATGTCAAAATAACGATGCATTTATTTGACATTGCGCTTTGCGCCATTAAAGGGAATGACAGATGCCATTCTCATTGGTTTAAATGATGTTATACGCCCCAAACACACCCATAATTAAAAAACCTAGGAACACCTTGTTGCGCCATGCGCTCGACGTTTGGTAACGAAAACCCTCCCAATGTGGACTGGACACATCCTACTAAATTTGAATAAGCTTTTGACGACTGACGATGCGCTTTTGTTTTGACTGTCATGACAGGGCCCCACATCAAATATAATGAAGCAGAGCAACACGGAGACTGATATGTGTGTCACTGAGGGTTTTGTGATTCTTTACAGATTCCCATTACCAGTAGACTCACAACTCACAAAGACTTTTTCCACACGAACAAACAGCTCCCACACACACACAGAGACGGCGTAACTTCATGCTTATAATGGTTTCCTCTGTCATCTCAGTGTATCAACAACAAGAGGAGACGCTCTGGGAACACAGGGGACATGTCTCAAAAGTTCTTGTTGATCACTACCTAGAACAATAAGCAAACAAAAGTAAAAGTAAAATACCACACTGAAAAAAAGAATCCAAAGTAACCCAGAGCCACAGATATGTAATTGACTATATAAATATATATAAATGTTCAGATGTTGTAGGACCCCTTTCACCCTGTATTTCCCTCTCTCTGTGTTGGTCTTAGTCTTGTCTCGGTCTCGATACCCTCTGGTCTTACTGTACGTACACACCGCTGCCGACTTGAGCTTCCAAAGATTCAGGAAGTCATTCATTTTCAATGGAAGCCGGCTTCTCTCAGCTGCCAGAAGCGGAAAATCTGACGGAGTCGCATTTTGGGCGTGTTGAGCGACTTGAGCGTCAAGCAGAAAGTTGAAAGTCAGTCAGCTATGACGCGGTTCAGCGACCAACGGCCAGCAACCAATCGAGTAGAATAACGGATTAAGATAGAACACCATGAAACGTAGAATGCTGCCACGTCAGAGCGGCCAAAGCTTCCAAAGCTTCCCTGGACTTTTTTGACAAGCGTCCTTGACAGAGCGACCAGAGCTTCTTTGGAAGCTCAAGTCGGTGGCGGTGTGTACGTACAGTTAGTAATGATTTGGCCTCAGTTTAGGTATTAAATGCATCAGTGGTGTACAATGGCAGTGGTGCACAGCAGTTAGGACTGATGTGTTGGGCTTAGTGTGGCGAAACACTACACCCAGCACACCACACTGGCTTTGAAAGAAAGTCCCCTCCTATGATGAATGTGAGTAAAGCCCTCCCTGATGAACTTAATGCTTTTTATGCTCGCTTTGACATGAAAAACACAGACTATCTTGCACTAGCTGCAGCATGTGAAGCAAATGAGGATGCACCTTTCTGTGTCTTTGAGGTCGATGTGAGCAATGCCTTTAGGAGGGTTAATTGTAGAAAAGCTGCTGGACCGGATGGAATTTCTAACAGGGTTTTGAAATCTTGCACTGCTCAGTTAGCTCCTGTGTTCACCTATATCTTTAACACATCATTGGCTCAAGAGACAGTTCCTACTTGCCTCAAGCAGTCTGTTATTGTTCCAGTACCGAAAAACAAAAATCCATGTCTGAATGACTACCGCCCAGTAGCCCTGACGTCTACAGTGATGAAGTGTTTTGAGAAGCTTGTGAAAAACATTGTCCGCTCATCCCTCCCTGCCTCCTTCGACCCCCCTCCAATTTGCTTACAGAGCCAACAGGTCTACAGAGGATGCCATCTCAAACCTCATGCACACCACCTTAACTCACCTGGAGGAGGGGAATGGGAATTATGTGAGGATGCTGTTCATTGACTTTAGTTCAGCATTCAACACAATAGTACCTCTCACCTTGGTCACAAAGATGAAGGCCTTAGGACTGAACACCACCCTGTGTCACTGGATATTTGACTTCCTCACCAACCGTTCACAAGTGGTTAGAGTGGGGGGTCTGACCATCAGCACTGGTGCTCCCCAAGGCTGTGTTTTGAGTCCACTGCTGTACAACATCTACACACATGACTGCAAAGCCAACAGTAGTCATACCTCCATCCTCAAGTTTGCAGATGACACAGTGATCTTGGGCCTGATTAGTAACAACAATGAACAGCTCTATTTGGATCAGTTTGATGAGGTGGCACAGTGGTGTCAATCTAACAGCTTGACACTGAATATCACTAAAACCAAGGAAATGGTAGTGGATTACAGAAGGCAGCAGCAGAACTGCAGTTACACCCCACTAATGATCAGCGGGCAACCTGTAGAGAGAGTCACAAGTTTTAAATACCTTGGTGTCCACATTACTGAAGACTTAACATGGACTGTTAACACTCATTATTACACGGCTCTTCATAGTGCTGTATAATGCTCCATTCACTTGAATGGGCCTTCCCAACATTCGGCGGTCTGCTAATTCTGAATAACAGACCGTTGCTAAGTATAACAGACCGCTGTCAAGGAAAATGGGCTTTGTGCTTCTAAGTCAATTCTTTCATATCACTACGCAAGGATTGGAACTTCATTCAAAAGTGAAAGCAGACGGTTGATCAGCTGTGTTCTAAAGAATGTTTGATTCAAGTTCAGCGCGTGTGTTGTTCTGCGAACTATTTGTTTCTCAGCAAAAGCCATGATGAAACGGTAACAAATAGGCTATAGCCTAGGCTATGTAGGCTAAAGAGTCATATCGTGGGGAGTTTATTGTGTCGTTTTGGTAAGTAGCCGTGTAATAAAGCGGGATAATGTATAGAAACGCCCGGTCATTGTCGGGGAGATAGGTCCCTTCAGGGCGGAACAAGGCGGTTCAGCCCTGTCGGGACCTATCTCCCGACAATGACCGGCGTTCTATACATTATCCCTTACATATGTTCTGAAGAAGTCCAGACAATGACTCTACTTCCTTCGTCAGCTAAGGAAATTTAAAGTTTCTACATCCATCATGAAGGCCTTCTACACTTCAGCGGTTGAGAGTGTTCTAACTGGTAGCATCATCACCTGGTATGGGAACTCCACAGTTAGAGATTGTAGTACTCAACTCCCTGCTCTACAAGATATCTATTCCAGAAGAGTCCAAAAGATTCTGAAGGACTCTTCTCATCCTAACAATGGATAATTCCTACCGCTGAAATCAAGAAGACGCCTATGTAGTCACAAAGCCAGAACTGAGAGACTCAGGAGAAGTTTTTATCCCCAGGCCATCCGAACTCTGAACTCACACTATACTGACTTTGCACACATTCACTCCTCAGCACTCTCAAACATTTCCCAACTCTGAACTCACACTACACTGACTTTGCACTCATTCACTCCTCAGCACTCATGACCCCACACACACACACACCTACACCTACATGACTTTTTAGCACTTTTACATCCCTCTCCCTATGCTACAGACCTTTTATTTATTTTCTTATTTCATCACACGTCAAAACACACACACACACATATCTGACTTTCTCCAACTTTTGCACATCTCCATAGAACTTTTTATTTATTATTTTGGATTTCTCCTCCATCTATCTACCCATGTCCTTGATTGCCTAGCCTTTCTGCCCCCAAGGTTTCTTCCTTGGTAAGGGAGTTTTTCCTTGCCCCTGTTGCTCTTGGGTGCTCCTTGTTGGTGCCCCCCGCCCAATCCCAATCCTCCCCCACCTTTCTTATGCAGCCCTTGCCGCTTAATCTACTAAACCCCTCTTCTACTGCACTTTTTACCCCAATAAATGCACAAATAGGCTGACACCAGACATAATTTCACTGCATTTCTTACTTCCAGTAACTATATGCATGTGACAATAAACTTCCTTGTATCCTTAGGCTGACATCACAATAGAGCCGTTAAGCAATTAGAATCCTATGCCAGGTGGTCAGGCCACCTGGCTCAACTGCCAGTCTCAGGCTTTAACCATACAAACTGGCTCTATTAAGACTACACATCCTGTTCAACTGCTTCCTCTGCCAAAAACAATAATAAAAAAAAAAAAATATTTCAAAATAAAAGTCCTCACTACAATATTTCACTGTTAAACAATTTAACCCTTTAAACTACTGAACTGTTTAACTGTTCAGCCATTGTAACTGTTACTTGTCATCAACTATGACTCCTACCCACTGTAGCTAGTTAGCATGGTTAGCATAGTTAGCATGCTAGCATGTTAGCATTTTTGGCAAAACTGCTAAAAATGATTAACTAAGTTAGCTGAGTAACATGGTTAACATAGTTAGCACGGTTAGCATTACTACAATTATTAGCATTTTTTACAAAACTGCTAAAATGATTAGATAAGTTAGCTAAATAACATGGTTAGCATGTTAGCAAAACTGCTAGCATTGTTAGCATTATTAGCATTTTTAGCAAAACTGCTAGAAAACATGAGCTAAGTTAGCTAAGTAGCCTGTTAAACATAGTTAGCATTGTTAGCATAGTTAAAATTGTTAGCATAACTGCTAGCAAACATTAGAGCCATTCCAACTTTCAGTTATTGTCAAATATCTACCTATACAGCCATTAAAGTATTTGAATAGCAACATTCATTAAACTTTCAGTCTGTCAACAACTTTTAAACTATATACATTCAACTTTTAAACAGTCTACTTTTAAACTATCATTAAACTATCTATCTATTAAACTAGCCATCTATCAACAACTTTTAAACTATACGTTTAACTTTTAAACGGTCTACTTTTAAACTATCAACTTTTATTAAGCTATGCAACCACCATATCTATCCTAGCATCACCATAGTAACCATCTCTGTATTATCTATTTTAACTATACATGATATTTTACATCATATTTTTGCATTTTCATGCACTGTATTTCCTTCAGGAAATGCTTTTCTAGTTATTTATATTTATTTTAGGCTTATTGTTACAATCAGAGCAGAGAATAATATTCATTGCAATTTTATGCTAGTTATTTTGTGGTAGAAATATCGGTATCGGCAAGTACACAAATGTAAATACTCGTACTCGTATCGGTTTGAAAAAATCGGAATCCCTAGTGTACAGCAATTACCGCATCACATGATGTCATTGGCTTGTAGCTGTAAAGTGCAGAAAAACATTTAGCATCCCTTGTGTAATGGATGAAGTGTGTTGATTGTTTTTATTTCCAAATGGTGTTAAGATGTGACTCCACATTTAAGCCCATACACAGTTTACACTACACATCAAGGTAGGCCCTATTAGAAGTAATGACGTCTTGTTTTGTGTACAGTGCCATGCCATTGTAAGGAGTAATTTTTAATTTATTTTCATCATTTATAATTCATCACACATAAATTCTGTGTCGTGATGTCACACACATAATTAGGCTGTGATCATTTTAAGATGACTGATTTCTTCTAGTACAAACATATAGGCCACTGCTCTTTCACTTTTTAAACACTAGAGGGAGCCCATGTTACATATTACCTCAAATGGCATGCCCTAGTTCTTCCCTTAGACAAAAGAACAGTATCTGAAAATGTAGATGAACTTACCATGACATCCATTTTGCTATGGCCTTCCAGCTTAGATATTGAAAGTTTCAACAGTCATTACTGTTCTCTGTGTATTGCCATCATTTTTTGTAAAATAAGGGGCGTGTCTTATGAAATAAAGTAAGTAGAGAAAAGAAAAGAGCCATGAGACACCTAATATTTTAATAATCTAATCTAGATTAGAAATAATCTAATATTTCTAATCTAAAATATTTTTGTAGCCACAGGCTACTACATATAGGCATTCTGTACAAATCATTAGTCACCATTGTACGTATGCAATTACATTAATGTACATGTGTACACTAATCATTTCAATCCATCAGCTTGGGTGGAAACATATACTGCACTTATTCTCCTAAAAGACTAACACATTAAATGGCTCATAATGAATCTTGATCTAATGACACACTATGTTGAAATAGTTAATTGCAAAAATAAATTGCCATTTTTTGCCATTTTTTTTATCAACCAGCAGCAGGTGTTGTTCGGTCAAAGTATGCCTAAGGGCTTGGCAGGTTACTCAATTGCACTTCTGACTGGCTTTTAATGCACACAGATGTTCTGGCTCAAACGTGTAGTGGTGGCAAATTTAGGGAAGGAAAAGTTAGGCACAGTGTTCATCCACCAGTTAAAAAAAAAAAAACCCCAAAAGCATAAAAAATCGACTAATGTTATCACTTTGTTTCGAAACATTCTACACAATAAATCATGTAAACATGTACAATGAGTGACATAAGACGAGGTCAGTTATGGATCAGTAATCATATTCATAACAGTGCGCCTCTCTTTTTTTCTCCCCACACTTTCTATGGCTGTGTTACCTCTTGTGAGAATTTTAATAAAAGCCACTGTGCATTCATCATGCATAGATGTATTCATAACCTAGCACAATGAACCAAAGCACTATTTTTGAGTTCCCAGACATTGGTCATAGAAGTACAGCAAAGGTTTTGTCTTGACTGTTTGTGAGAGCCAAAATGTCTCCTGCTGTAAGCCCTCCAACCCGTCCATTCTAGCCTTCATTTGCGAGAAAAGCTTTCAGGGCGTGCCAAAACTTGAGCTGTGTGCATCTTTGGGGCCTGGGATTAATTTTAACATTTACAAGCTGCTAAAATGTCCCAGTGTCCCTTGTTCCATTGGCTCACAATCTGCTCGAGTTGATAACTCAAGAGGAGACCGGACCACCACAGACCTTTAAATCCTCACTTGGACGACCAATCATTAAACATCAGTCTTCTTTACAAGGTTGAGCACAGTGAAACTCGACTTTATTGATCAATGTACGTGAACATGTAATGACATTCTTCTGTTCTTACATGCAAATGCAGTATACGTTGACTTCTGCATCTATGAAAAACAGGACCACAGTCACTTCCTTCAGAAAAAAAAGTAGAAGTGAGAAAGGAAATGGAAATTTTGGTTAGAAATTAATGGCTACCAGACAGTATGGTGTGACTTAAGATACTACTCCTATAACTGCTATTGTAATTGAAGGTAGGTAGCTCATATCAGCATTTATTGTTAAAGATGTCTGCGTTATATTGCATTCATGTAAAATTATGAATTCATCCTTCAACACAAGCATATTCATGACCTAAATATGAAATAAGATAAAATATATAGAGTTTATTGCAAAGTTAAACAATACTATTGTTGTAAAAGCTAAACAGTTACACTGCTTAGAAAGTGGTGGATAACTGCCAAACCACACTAGAAAAGACTCCTGGGCGGCTACAATAGACTTACCATACAGCACAAAGAGTGGTAAGCTGATTTGCATAAACAGTATTCAAACATCCTGCCATTATTTGTCATTAATATTCTTCTCACTCAATTTAGAAGGTAGCCTATTCCATTTTTTATATGAAAGTGCAATCCAGATTTGGATGTGTACGTTTAACTCCATAAACAATTTACACTTCACTCCAGAATCAAGGAAACGCTTGGAAGCAATGACACCTAGTTTTGTGTATGGCCATCAGCAGAAGAGGAATCCAGTCCGTGTGTTGGACAGGAAATGACTTTTCGACGTATTATTTTGTTATCATCACATAGCTCCCTGCGGTATAAGATAGTGAGCAGGTGTGTCTTGCATGGCGTAATGTGTTTAGTCTGTGTGGAGTCCAAACCTTTTTGTGTTTAGCTTCAGGCACAATGAAACAGGAAAGGAGTCATCTTCTCCGGGCTCTTCTGTGTGGTCACATGCTCATGAGCTTACCACGAATAAATCTGAGTTTACTGACAAGACCACTCTGGCAATTTTGTCAACTTCGCTGAGAAGTGATGGTTGAGGGAAATTAAAGTATTTCATGGGGCGTCTATGTTGTGGAAACATGCCAAGTTAGTTCATATTGCTTTATTTTCTTTAGCTATGAGAGGGGGTCTCCTCTTTTGTATCAGTCCCAAGACAGATCTGCAGTCAATATGAAAGGCATATCTAAAAGAACCAGAATTGGCAACAATTATGATCATGCTGTACACCACGATTAGGAGAACCATATGGCCCCTCTCACTGTTCCCAGCAGTTAGCCGAGGGTCAAGCCAGGGACAGTTGGGCATGGGAAAATGCAAAGTGCTACAGTCGTTATATCATTTCCTGTCCTGATTTCAGTAAAAATAGAACAATTACAATGAAAATGTTAACTGTTCTACTATATACCGAGGTTGAACAATCAAGGTCAGATCGCTTGCGGTGGAAGTTTTGTGCTTTCTACATATTGAAAATGTTATGGGTCACATACAATTGTATGCCTACAATATACTAAGCATTTATATAAAATGTTTCTGATATTAAGATTTTATTTGTAACTCTCTTGGTATCTTCTGTCTATAAGTCAATTTGTAACATGGATCTGATATTTTTATTGGCTTGCTGTTGTTTGTTAGATTGGCACAGACATAATGTTTGTTTTGTTATAATATGTCAGTTTTCACATTTTTGGAATCAGTGTAATTTACACTTTCTTCCTGTGAAAGGACAAGGCAGGACTTTCCCCGTGATATTTAGCAGGTCATTAATGACAGAGATTAAATTCTACTGATGACCTAAGAGAGCTGTCATTTCTTCTGATGGGTAGATCAATGATTCAAGTATTCCTATTGTAAGCATGCCAACTATTACAGCCTTTTGTTTAAAGCAAAGCATTCCTTAAGAATCAACAGATGCATGTCTCAAATATGACTTCCAAAACAACAAATATGGTATTAAGCAGAAGGTGAAGAAAATGAGGAGAGATGACACACAGATATTCAATTTAATATTTAGAATCCTAATTGGTCCCGTACTGATGTTTCTAAAAACTTTTCTGGACAGTTGTATTTGACACCATAAAACTTACCATCATTTTTACATTCTGAAATATGAGCATGACAGTGATGATGAGCAAACGGTCTAGGCTTTATAGTGACAGCGGCGAGTGAAAGAATGGGGCATGTCCAGAGGCCCAGGCTCCCTGTCCGTGATGAGAAGGACTGGAGCAGCATGCCATAATCTCCCAGTGGACTGCCCTGCCCATCCAGTCCTGGCTGGCTCTGAGACGTGTTCTGGAGCCTTCTCACAGCACCCCTTAGGCTAGAGCATGAGCACTAAAGTCGTTTTGTGTTTTCGAGAACCACACAGATTGCCATACTAGCCCTGATTTATGAAACTTGGTTTGTTGACACCCATTGGAATTGTCAGTAAAATGCAGCGGTATGGTTCAAATCGCCCTCCATTGCAACATATGCAGATAATCATACCTATTTAGCATCATCTTCTGTTTCCTTCTTTAGAATTTTTCTGTCTAAAATCGATCAGATTGTCTTTTGACACTTTGGTGACATGACAAATCTGAAATGAAGAGGGAAAGAATATAGTGCTGAGATGCAACTTGTCGTGCTTGTTGATGCGTCCTTACTTAGGCCTTCTGTTCTACTAATAAAGAACTATAAAGTGTTTGGGAACTGGGCTCTTATGAATTAAATTGTACTAATGAAACAATGTAGACCTGCTCTCTGTGTCAACCTTTGTAGCTGTTTCTTTCTCTGTCTGTATGCCTGTCTTCTTTCTCTGTCACACACAACGAAATTCTGTCAAATTGACAAACCCACAGTTGCAATGTCAAGCTCATGGGGGATTTATCTCTCTGGTTTATTATCTTTTGGAACATTGCTTAAGCTTTGGTGGTGACCAAATAACAACTGCACTGTCTACAAGACAGCATCCCTTGCCCCTCTCTATCTAACCACAGAGATTCCTCTAGATGAGAGCCTTTTGTCCACGATCAAGCTCAATTGGGCAGAAACCGAGTGTAACAAGCCCTTTTCTGACTGTTTGTATGTGATCTCTCCTCCTTCAAACATGCAACACTTTTCGTTTGTCCTTTTTGGCGAACGTTTCATGTCAACAAATAATGGTGCATCGAGGGACTTGTTCTCCTTTCACTCCTCATAATGACCACGGGGAGGGCTTTTCAGAAGCGTCTTTGCGGCTTTTATCCTCGTTATACTTCTTGTTGTAGTCTGTAAATTCAACGTCCTCTGGGGAGAAAAGTTTTACCGCTGCCACCATGTTGGGCCACTAAATCCAGAATGAAAACCCTGCATTGGTTCCTCTTCCCCTCTCCACTTTCCTATCTGTTCAGGGTTCATAGAAACTTATCCCCCCCTTCCATCCATCCTACAGTTTTTTTTTTTTTTAACAAAAGCTGTTAATCGCTACTCAATTTTAGCCCGCTTAACTAGGGACCAGTTTGCATTCAATGATGGTCTAATATGTCTTTGATGAAATTAAACCCCTGAGAGCTTTTCCCTCTTTGAGTACTTTATCAGAGCACTTCAGACATACTGTATCCACAGGCCATGTTCAGCAACCTATAAAAAATATCATCGCTAGATGGACATGCAACAAGGTTTTTTTGAAAATACGACATGCGCTCATTTTGATTTCTTGGGTTTGATCTGATGAAAAAAAGACGTGACCATACATGAATTGGTGGTCAATTGACTTGACCACCAATTCATGTACAGTATGGCAACTGACAATCAAACAAGTACTGTTACATGTAGATCCTGAATAAGATACTATCATCTTTGCTCTCAGTAATGTAATATCACAGTACAAAGTACTTCTTGATGCACATGGTTTTGTTGTGGACATTGAAAAAAGAAAATGATATATCCTCTATTATGATTATTTAGCATTTCCGGGTGAAGTTTATTTTTTTACTTCAGGATCATTCTCAATAAAGATAAATGATACTAACAGAGCTCATTATGACAAGTGATGCAGGCAACACATTTATATTGTTTTGTTAGGACAACTCTAAGGGAATGTAGAACCAGATCACAAGTGACTTTAGAAGCTCTCTGACTTCAGAATTTCTTTATGCGTATGATTGATGTCTTGATACAGTATAAGCTGCCAGATAAAAAGTAAGGCATGTCAAAGTAATGTAAAAAAGTAAATTAAATGTTCAGGAATTTGCATCCTATAAAGGACAACATCAAAAGGCTCTTCCTGCATATCAGTTTACATTCTGTAATCATTGTTTCCAGAGTGATAGCTTTTAAAGTTTAATGGAGACTGAGACTTTAGACTGATCCCTTTATTAGAATTTTATGTGGAAAATCTAACCTAGATGCTAGATGAGAGAGCAGATGATCAATCTTCAGAGTTAAAGGACTTTTAAGCAGCATCTGTTTCCTCATGGTGAGTCAAATCCTTTTGATTGTCCAGGGTATGGCAATAACAATAGCCTGCTTGGATGGTGCAAATCTGCAGTTCAATGTTTAAATGTTCATGAGCAAAGCAGCCTTTAGAAGTTCAAAGAATTAAAACAACATATTTAGGATATCCCAGAAAAACTGAAAATGTCCTCAATATTTATTAACCATAGTGCTTTCTGTCCACTCATAGGCAGTGACTATGTGATATTGGTATGATTCTCTATGTCTAGCTACAATTTGTCTGGTCAGTCACAAAGTCGCTGCTGACCCTGATTGCCTGCCTCATCATTAACCCCTTTTAAGACCAAGAGTCTCAGTGCTTCCGGCTCCACATACTGTAAGTTATTGTTTTAGTAGTACAGCAAAAAAGCACGTGGTGAGTATGCACAAATCCTATCAAATAATACATAGGTTGTATGGTTATACAAAGTTAACACATCATTATAGTAATGTGTGTGCTGCTATCGTGCAAACCAGTTAGAACGTATAATTCCGAAAAGACTGGGTAAGAGTTTAATGGACTAGTTTAAGTTTAGTTTCACTGCTGGTTACACCCCTTGGAAATCGAGAGTGAATGAGGGGGTCCCGAGACCCATGCTCAATTTCAGTTGAGATTTGAGAAGCGCTCTGGAATTAGGCAGGCTTGTGAACTGTGTGCATGGGATTGAAGGAATACACAGTACATGGTATAAAAGGCAACTGAATTTGCATTAAAACTAGATTTAAGCTCTTTATTATAGGTTAATCTGCAGTTTTCCCAATTTGAAGTTTATTAATTAATTTCCATATATTTCCCTCAATTTTTATGGAAAGTTTCCAACTTTTCAACCCTAATCAGTGCTATTTGAATGCATTCAATACATTTTTTAATTCCACTGCAGGCTTCACAAAATCAACAATGTTCTGTTCTGGTTGCATTGCAAAGGACAGTGGACTCGGGACCATGGAAAGCCAATTGAGCATTTATTCTGATATCTTGATATCAGGCATAATTGTCATGTACATGTAAGCCATTTTTGTCAACTAGTTAACTAGAGAGCCATGTTTGTGTGAACTAGTTAACTAGTGAGGGCCAAAATATGCACACTAGTTAACTAGTGGGAGCCAAAAGGCTCACTAGTTAACTAGTGAACACATTTTAAAAGTAACTTTAATTTAATCATATTATTATACAGTTCTGCGCCCATCTCCCTACCCATTCATCTCGGTGGAATGCATTGCGAACTCTTCCCATATACAAACAATACATACAAACAGATCGTACTGAACACAAAGGTGTAAAGCATCCCCCGTACAGATAGCAATTCCAGAGTAATCCGGTTTTGAATTTGCAGCAATTTCTACATGCATGTCTCCAACTTTGGGCTTTAAATTTGATGATTCAGATGATTTACAGTTCTATGTAATATGTCATGTTTCATGTTTTTGTCATGTTTCATACAGTGATGCAGGTCTACTGCTGTGAATAGACTAAATACAACTTTGATCATTTTTACAACATAGTCAACTGAAGGCCAAGTGACCTTGCCCCTAAAATTATGAAATTCCAAGCCTGGTCCTAATGTAATGTTAAGACAACTTTTCATGCATGGTTCATCAAGCTCACTCATAAACACTCGTTGCATCTAGGCTATACAGGTAGTGATATGAATTCTGGTGACCATTCAACCAGTCAAGGATTTGTTGTGAAATATTTAGATTTTGGGAAGTTTACGTAGCTTAGGCTAAACTGTATGTTTATTTCGTCCCCCATGCCTATTTTATTCGTCGTTCGTGAAACATTGTGCACGTTCCACTTTTGCTTAAAGAATACCTGAACAGTTTTGTTCAGAGCTGAAAGTGCAACTGTATTTGACAAAAGACAGATGTAAGTTATTGCTAGTGACAAAATATTAACTTTCGGTGTGGTCTCTTTGTAAATTACGTGTATTTAAAACGTGTTTTGATCGTCCCAGCTGTCCCCTATAGGCTAGTGCCACGGTTGTCAAACTGGGGTACGCGTAACACCAGGGGTACATGGACTGATTTCAGGGGGTACGCGAAAAAAGATCATCAAGTCATATGCCTTTTCAAACGTTTTCTCTTTCCCACATTGGTAACTTAACTTCCGCATTGCACTGCACATTAAAAACGTATTTTCTCCGCATTAACAAAATATTTGAGAGTGGAGACAGAGAGGGTAATACAGCGTTTCTCAAACTGTGGGTCGCGACCCAGAGACATGCCAAGTGGGGCGCAGGAGCTTTTTTTATTTATTTTTTTATCTGTAGCCTAGGCCCAGGTAGCACCCGATGCGCAATGGACGCACTGTGTTATTCATAGGGAAGCGCTCGTGTCAAGGCAGCTTAGTTAGTCCCGACCTGAATGAGATTTTGAATGAGGTTGTGAAAGTGGTGAATTTCATCAAGACCCGGCCCTTAAAAGCGTGTCTATTCTCCGCACTTTGAGAGGAGATGGGAGCTGACCAAAAGGCTGTACTGTTTCACAGTGAGGCAAGGTGGCTTTCCCGGGGTAAAGTGCTGTCGCGTGTTTGAGCTCCGAGTCGCCTCTTCTTGGAGGAAGAGCGCATGTTTGAATCTGCAAGCACGTTCACTAATGAACATTTCTTGACGAAGCTGGCCTATCTTAGCGATATATTTGGAAAGCTCAATGAGTTAAATCTCCAGTTACAAGGCAAAGACAAGCACCTAGTAGATAAGATAACTGCATTCAACAAGATTGTGTGTGAGATTAGGTGCAGATCTATTTAAAATCATTATATTCAGCACATTTGTAGGCCTATCATATGTTGACTATTGATGAGATTTGTATCATATGTTTATGATCCTATTCACTATTCTCGACAAAATTGACAAAAATAAATATTAATAAAACAATTAAAAAAAAACTTGTTAACAATTGGTGGTGTTCTCCAGAAGATCATAATGTCTCAGGGGGTACATTAAAAGTTTGGGAACCACTGGGCTAGTGCATGGTGTCCTATATCCAGGGGGAATATACTCACCCCTATGTATTGCCTCTCTGGTTCGAGGGACAAGGGGTAGGCTAGGGGAAGGGGAAGCATAACAAATGTGATTGAGCCTTAGGGTCTGTAGCATTATGAATGTAACGTTATGATTAGAGTAAGGTTAGTCTTTAATTGGTGTTTCATTCCTGTTTCATACAAAAGTATTTTAAGCATTTAGTTGAGAGGTGTTTGTTGATTTTGGATTACTTTGTTATAGCTCTTTGCCAGCTCAGACAAAAAAAGCAGGTCAAATTATTTTAACAGCTACAAAAATAGATGGCCATAGATAGCCATATAATATAATAAAATATATTTTAATGTCCCCATGATGGAATTTGTTTTAGCACAGCATAACCCATTGATAGACAACTTAGATTTAATATGTTTGTTTATTAGTGGGTTTGATCCAGCAAGTTGGACTTCTGCATGCGTGGCAAGAATATGGGGTTGTTTCGTAGCACTGTTAGATCTGACACAAACAATTGACTACTTTTACCACTGCTAGGTAATAATAAAAATAATGAAACGAACATATGATCAATATTGAGCCAACTATATCTTCTTTTTCCAGCCTTACTGTAGAAATGAAGTGGCCATGGGAACATAGTGCACCCCCATGGTTTCTAAATTTGTGCCATTCCAAAATACCTTTTTTTTTCTTTAGCAGCCAGTTGACAATTAAGTAGGGAAAGGACAGTCAATTTAGCAGAATCAGCACCTTAATTAATATCATTACCACCTGGGTCTGCTGTGAAAAAATGGTCCTTCGGCTCATATCCGTGTCACAGGTTTGGGCCAAATCAGTGTTTTGTATTTTAAACGCATCTCCTGACTTCCAGTTGAGTTGCGGAAATTGGACCTGGGACAAATCTGTAAACCGGTGATAAAACAGCATTGCTAGCAGAGCTGAAACCTGTATCAGGAGTAGACCTGGCCCACAGTCAGATACCGTATGTCCCGCTACAGGCGGATCTAAAGGCTTTTATGCAGATCCGGCCCAAAGGAAATTGCTATCTGGGAAGACGCCTAATGTTAAATATATGTTAATGAATGGGCACAGTATTACTGTGTACAGTAATGGGCTATCAGTAGTATGTAAACAGTTCATGTGTTATGCGATTTACATAAACTAGTAAACAACAGAAATGTTAAAAGCTGGTATTGTGTTTCCTGAATTCTTACATTCAGGCATTCAAATGAAATGTAATTACATTGCATATATATACTCTATCAGTGTATGATGCTTGCATGAGGGAAACATCCCAAAACAACGGCACCCATATAATTGCTGTTGTTTTGAGAGGTATTTCTCATGCAAGCATCATGCAACAATGCAAAAACAAGTGTAGGCCTAATTATATTTTACATTAGTAAAGCAGTACTCTGATGTGCATGCTTTCACAAACTTTTGTGAACAATCTTAGCACTTTAAACATTGACTGTTTTTAAGTGCATGTATAGCAATATAGTACAAAAATTTGATGGGGGGGTGGGAGGAGGGGGTGGGTTCATGTAGGTGAGCCCTATGACCCCAAAGTATGCCTTGACTGGGCCTCAGGTCAAAGAAGTTTGAGAAAGGCTGATGTAGACGACAAAGCAGCAAGGAGGCGTCGTGTGATCATTTAAACAAGTTTTATGACAAGGTCGATGAGGGTGAGAAAAATCGTACATTTCTGTGCAAACTTTGCCCGCACTTCAGTCACATTCAGTCACACTGTCTTTTAAGAAAATGCAGTCCATTTTTCGGTTCCAGCAGCCAACAACCTCAGAACTGACCCTTCAGGCCTCTCAGGAGGCGCTGGCCTTCTAACCTAGTGACCACCGTTGCGTGTTGCGTTAATGCAGATAACTTTTGATCCGTGTGCCCGATTTTCATAAATGAGGTACCGTTGGAATCCTTGGATGAGGCCGAGTTTCATGCCTCTGATCAAACCCACTCTTGCAGTTCCTCGGAACCGCAAATCTAGTTTATTATTCCTTTATTCCTTTTCACCCACTTTTTGTACGAACTACTGCTCCTAGACCATTTGCGCTATCGACGCGGTTCGAACTCCAAAAATTCAGGCCCGAACCGGTGTAGCTTGCGTGTTACTTTCGTGACGCTGGCCCTTGTCGTTTTCGCTGTATTCCCGCTTTTCGGCCCTATTGAAACGAATGGCGGAATGTTCAGGATTTGAATTTGGATTATGACATCACAGCTCTAACGGCTTAAGCTTGCACCTGGCAGAGTTCTAAGCCACCTGGCAGCAGGCTAATGGGTTGGGCTGGGCTGGGCTGTCTGAAGCCCAGTTCAATGCCTTGCCAGCACCAGTTGTAAAGGTCATGTTTAAAGTGAATCCATGTTCAAACAGGTAATTTAAAAAAAAAATATATATTTTTTCCCAGTCCATTCAGTCCAGTTCAATGCCCAGCTAGCTCCATTCAAACTTAGTCATGTATACAGATGTATAGATTATAACATTGAGAAACACACATTCATTCAGATATTATACACACCCACGCAACACTACTATTCAAGTCAAGTTACTAGTGATGTTACCTGTGAACCCCCTGCTTCGAAGCGTGTATCAAAGACATGAACCAATTTGGAGTGAAGCTTTGTATCAGAGCTTGATTCGTTTTGTGATAATCACGTGATCAGTGGCGTCCGAAACTTCGTTTCCCACACACCCACGTGACTGCTTCGAAATTTAATTCAAAGCATTAAAGTTGCAACACGGGGCACGCCGTTGTGGGTTGTTGAAAAAGGAGAGCCAACAGTCAATAGTGCTGCTGACACAAAAGCTTATAGCCTGGGCTTTTAGCTCCATTGTTAGCACGCTCGACTCCCGTTCTAAGGTGCGTCTGTTTCGCGGGTTCGAGTCCAGGCGTGTGCAGGACTGAATCGCAGTTACAACACAACCCAGATTACAATTGGTCTAGGCTACGTACTCAATATAATCACAGAAATGTGTGTGCAATGTGCATGCCCATTCTTTATTCATCTCCCTCCTAAATTGATGTATTTGTTTACAAATACAAGAAATGTTCACAGCCAAAATACTACCTTTATTGTTTTTGTAGAGAAGACAATTACATTTGTATTTATACAGGGTACAAAATAGGCTTAGTTAGGCCTATTTATGACATTATTTATTTATCCATTAATTCATGCTCAACATGTATTCATCTTCGACTCAGACATTCATGGCTAATGTCTGAAACACTTCGTGACACAATGCTATCCTTAACTTTCACCAGCAGAGGTCCTCATATAGTTCTGAAGCTTCGAGTACTGAACCTTTTTTCGATACAATTTGATTAAAAGCTTCACTGGTTCAGAAAGCTTCAGTTCGCCATCACTACAAGTTACTCATCATTGTCCGGCAAGAAGTCCACAATCAATTCAATTGTCTTGCCACGATCTGTGGAGCTTACAGACAACGTTAAATTACTATAAGTTCTGTATGCCATTTAAAGCCGACCTAATGATGAGTCTTTTCATGATGGTTAACAAAAAATCCATGGCATGACCTGTCTTCCTGATAGGCCTACCAGTTGAAAAGTCGAACTACATGGACTGTCAGGGATTGTTTTTTTGTTTTTACAAAAACACAACAACCAAATAACATCATACTGAAAGCTTTTGTTCATCTTTAACACAATGTAGCCAGGTGAGATGTTTGCAACTACACAACCTTTTATCAATCCAATTGCAGTAGGCCTGGATCCCAAACACAATTGATGAACTGCCCTACTTGTAATTGTTTTTAGAGATTTTATATCGATGCTAGAGAATCGTGGCTGGTGCTACAAAACTTTTAACCCCTGTAACACCAGTGTACTTGCAAAAAAGTTAATGTACAGCCCTGCTGCATTACTGTATGTGATTATGTCTGAGATTCTGATATGTTTTTAACCATGACCTATGCACAGTTCTGGTTTGAAAATGTATCTCTTAAAATAACTGCAGTAGGCCTAGATCCCAAACACAATTGATGAACTGCCCTACTTGTGATTGTTTTTAGAGGTTTTAACCTCTGTAGCACCAGTGTACTTGCAAAAAAGTTAAAGGAATTATCCGGAGTAAAATGCACTTTAGATCAATTTACGGATGATTGGGAGTACATACGTTGAGTTGACATCAAAATCATGTAATTCGGATGTGTTTTGAGAAAGTTCGATTTTACCGTTTTTAGTCAAAAGTCGTTAGCCTGTTAGTGACCAGGGCATGTCATTTTGCCTCTACAAAACGCTATTTTTATACCTCTTCTACAGTTCCAAACAACATTACACTTACGTGGTAGTGAGTAGAGGGTACCTAAAGCCAAACCGAAGTATCCCGAGGTCTTTATGTGGTCGTATAGAGAGTCCAGAATGAATTTCATCAAGCCAGTACCTTTTCGGAAATGTTGCTGCTGCAGCTGGCATCTTTAGGGGAAATTCTGTAGGTTATATCTGTGGCCTGAAATAGCTACCTTGTATGTGAAAAACAACTTCTTCCCGAAGCACTTTTAAATTTATTTCCTCAGCATATTAGGTCATATCATAGATTATTATGGCCATTATTAAAATAATAATAAAAGAGTTTTTGAACTTTAATGTCACTAATGCTGATTATTCAATGATTTATTTGAATTTAAAAATTTTAAATACTTTCACAGCAAAAATTATAGATGCGATTATTTAGATGAATTAATCACAGAGTATGTAATTAATTAGATTTTTTTTTTTAATCGATTGACAGCCCTAATATATACACATATACATACATAGCCTATACACGCACGTTAAACATTATGATGCTCCGGACCTTTGCTTAAGGACATTTTCCGTAACTGGACCTCACTGAAGGTTAATTGGATACCCCTGGTTTACATACTTCTGCCATCTGGTTTCCACTGGAAACAATAAAAAAATCCAGTGGAAACTAGATGGCAGAAGTGTGTAGGCCAATCGGCCCACCATCTTTTTCTACTTCGCCACCTACAGATGTTTGACAGGTATGATATTTCGAAACGCCATGTTATTTCCCATAGACATTCGACAATCGGAAGTTGGGTGGATCCGGATGTTTCGGAGGCGGCACTTATTCTGGAGAGGTCTATGACTGCCGAGGTTTTATATTTTCGCGGCAGCAGAGATCACAAACCTGGCTGGCTGGCTGCTGTCAGCGACTACTGAGAGGGGCCCCCTTGAGGGGGATCCCGGTATTGCCGGTAACAGTGTCGTTGCACTTTACTGCATTGACTATCAAAGGGGCGCTCACATTTTGTCGTTGCATTTTATTCTTAACCAGTCGTTGTCTTGGGGCCCCTGGCCAGCTCGGGGCCCCAAGCAATTGCTTGGTTTGTTTGCCTTCTAGCGACGGGCCTGACCTCCTATGTTGATCTCGGTTGTTTGACAACCTTGGTTAATATTGTAACATCTACCATAGTAAACACTGTTGTGACTCATCCTGCTTAATCTACAGCAGGGATACATGTTCTTAAATTGTATCAGTCACATGTAGGCTACACAAGTCTGCATAAATGCCCATCGAAGATTTCACCAGAAAAACAGTTTATTTATTCACCCAAAATACACAAAAAGTTATTGTATTTATGCATCGTGATCCCTTCATCTAATATAACTGACACTTGATCAATTTTCACTTGATTATGGCAAATATCTCAAAAAGTATATAGTTCACAAAAATGAAAAATACATAGCGTAAGTGCTGTTTAGAAAACCTACGCAATAGTGGTTGAACAAAGTTTATACGTTGAATGATTCAAGCTGAATTTAACGCACAAATTGGTTGGAAGAAGAATCTCTACTTACTATTCTAATGGCCTCCTTTGTGGACCCAATTGACCGATCCCAAGCCACACCTCCCACTGTCAATCCCATAGTTACTGTTGCTAAGTCGGACAAGTTTGCAGGAAAGTGTAAGAGAATGTGTGTTCAAAATGGGGACGCAGCGCCATTTAGCCGAGTGCAACAGTGTATGCTGGATAATTTCTGGGCGTCAATTAATATTGCTTCAAAAAGCAGAGGCCAGAAAGGCCTTCAGTGTGCAATGGAAGGACACATTCACGATGTCCACTTTTATCAACGAGGTGGAACAGCACAAATTGAGGGCAAATCAATCCGGTGTTACGGATCTTAATGGGATGCATGTTAACTGGGGATAAACAATTAGCATGTTATCACAAGCAGGTAGTTTACCTTATTTGCTGTAGATGTGACTCTAATTCAATAAACAGGTCTTCCCTCTCGAAGAGAGGCGTGAATGCTGAAAAAGATGTTCCAGCAGCCCCTAGAGGTTGTAGGAGTGCGGTATCTGAGTCTGATGCGTTGTGTGGGCATGTAGAGAATTGACTGCTGATTGCCGCAATAAAAAATGAGGCAAGGGTATCCGCAGTAAGGCTGGATGGAGGAGGAGGCAGCTGAGGGTTGAGTAGCGATTTGAAGGTTGAGAAAAGTTTTCGAGTGTCTGTAGCGCTGTTGATTTTGTCATTGTAGAAAGTCGTCTTAGCAGCAGTGATGCTGGCTGAGAAGGAGGTTAGGAGTGTCTGGTAGTTTTTGAGGTCATCAGTTAGTTTGGATTTGTGCCATTTCCTCTCCGCGGCTCTGAGTTTGGTGCGCTGCGATCGGAGGGTATCATTTAGCCATGGATGAGAGTGTTTGGATCGAGCTGGCCTTGTGGTAAGAGGGCAGAGCTCGTCTAGACACGAGGTCAGTGTGGAGCAGAGCGAGTCAGTGGCCTCATTAACCTCCAGAGAGGAGAAGGTGTTGAGTGGAGGTAGACCGGAGGCAACCACCGAGGAAAAGTGGGTTGGAGACAGGGTCCGGATGTTGCGGCGGAACGTGACCATTGGCTGAGGAGCCGGAGGCTGTTCTGTCAGGCTGACGTTGAACTGGATGAAGAAGTGGTCAGAAAGATGGAGAGGCGTCACCATGAGGGTGTCTGTGCTGCAGTTCCGACTGATGATCAAGTCAAGCTCTTTGCCAGCTTTGTGAGTAGGTGGGCTTTAAACCAGTTTGAGGTCAAAAGAGTGGATCATGGCCAAAAAGTCCGCTGAGCCTGGGGCATCTAAGTGGATGTTCATATCGCGGAGGACGAGAAGCGGACAGTCATGCTCAGGGATGGAGGACAGCAGAGTGTCAAGTTCGTCCATAAAGTCACCTAGTTGGCCTGGAGGGCGGTAGATGACCAGCACGTAGAGTTTTGCTGGGGCGATCACTGTGATGGCATGGAATTCGAATGAGACATTTGTTTGAAGGCAGTAGCGGGGTGAATTTCCATTTGTTGGAGATTAGCAGGCCTGTCCCACCAACTTGTCCAGATGGGCGGGAGAGGGTAAAGTTAGTGGAGAGTGCAGCCGGGGTGGCAGTGTTCTCTGGTTTGATCCAAGTCTCAGTCAGAGCAAGGAGTTCCAACGAAAGGTGGTTGGCATAGCCAGCTATGAAGTCCGTTTTGTTGACTGCGGATTGCCAGTTCCACAAGCCCATAGAGAAGGAGGTTTCTGTAGGTGAGGACCGTTTAAGTTACTGGAGGTTAAGCAGATTTCTGCCCCTTTTGGCATGATGCCGTTTTCTGCGATGGCCGGTGATAATAGATATGGTGGAATGGCACATTTTTTGCCTTTGTCGGCGCCTATGCTTGGTGAACTTGCACAGGTAAACTTGCTCGTCTTGACCGCGTCCGTCTTAAACGAGGACGGCTGAAACGAGGGCTGACACTTCAGCAAATGCCTCTATTGTTATGCTGACAGGAATCGCATGCAGCTGGCTACGCGTCTCACTAATGATGAATCAGCGTAGACCGCCCTCTGACATTAGCACAGCTTAGATTGTTCAAAAGGGTGTTAATTACTCTCAACTGAAAGTCCGCTCGCTCACACTGACCGAAACTCGCAGTTTCAAGTAGCCTCCTCCCTCAGCTGTTCCCAAATGCCCAGAGTCCAATTCTAATGAATTGGAGAGGATTGGCCAATAGTAGCCTGTGTGTTCTTCCTTTCTCTCTCCCAACGCACTGCAGTTGTTGTCTGATTAACTGAGAGGTGCTCCGATATTATAAGGAGCTCGTCACGTCTGATCCCGCCCTCTGACGTTCAAAATGTTGGGGAGGTAGAGAGATAGCCTCGCTTCGGTAGGCCTATATATTATTTTGAATGACTGCTTTAGAGTATGTTGTTAGGAAGAGTTCAAATTAAAATATACAAGTGTATTGAAAAGAAACCACTAGATCTATCCGAGTTTAAATCCATAGCACGCACAACATATCTGCATGGCAGGCAGACACTATCAAGAGCACCATTGCAAACGTGATTTGTCTTGCACTAGACTTCATCAGTGGCCGCTGGTTACTGTTATACTTAATTTAAATGTGGCCAATGTAGTAGGCCTAATATTGGTAATTTCGAGACTGTATAGCCTATACAGCAAGGCATCGTTCAGCCATCAAGATAACGCATGTAGGCTATTGTTGCGTTTGTGAAAAAATTATTGTTGGCTTATTTCTGTGAACAGTCTTCTATCCCAAGTTAAACATGGCAAGGTAGCCTGTGCCTAAAAGCTGAAAGTATTCTTGTTGTGTGATAAGGAGATACGTGATTTAAGGCAGGGCTTAAATTTCACTGCGGGATTGCGGGTATTGCACCTAATTTGTTCAAGTCCCGCAACTCTAGCCATCATAATGCGAGAAATTCCCGCATACACTTTTACAGCCAGTCTGATGACGTTAATATAATCATGAAGTGGCATGAATGCGGTGCTATTGACCGGACGGATCAACTACCAAGTTGAATTGAACATAGCCTCATGCAGACGCAGACGCACACACGGAGAGAGAGAGAGAGAGGTAACCACTTTGTGCTTTACGCAAATAGAGCTGGTAAGTTCCGCCCATCCGCTAAACCCCCAGTGGACCTCTAGATTGAAAAATCGTCAATGCAAGTGAATGTGAGAAAATAGTTCTTTTCTGGTCCCGTTTGATTTGTGCCATGAATGTGAACATATGTCGTCTGTGAATTTTTAATATAATTTTTCATGTTACGAGTTTGACAGTATATTATATGATTCTTCGGCTATCAGTTGTGGAAAAGACATAACGAGAAAGACTACATGTCGCCTGTGACGTGAGCTCATCGCTAACATTAGCTGAGATGCTAGTTTTTGTAACGGCAGGAATAAACACACATGGTAACAAAAATATTTGAAACATGTCTAGCTTCACTCAACACATTAACACTATGATACAGTGTGATTGTAAAGTTGTATGGTTCACTGTGTTCAAAGTCGATCTTAATAACCCTCTACATCTCGACCAACTGATGGTTGTTATGGGAAACTAGTGATCTGTTGTCTAGCGGAAAGTTGTAGTCCACAAAGTGCTCTCACACAAAGTTTAACCGCATCAAACTTCTACCCGCTCAATTGTAGCAATTGTGACAACATATGTTCACATTCATGGCAAAATTCAAACGGGACAAGAAAATAATTATTTTCTCACATTCACTTGCATTAACGATTTTTCAATCTAGAGGTCCAGCGGGGATAGCGGAAAGGGCGGGACTTACCAGCTCTATAGGCTACGCAACCATGGCAAACTTTTACATCTGGAAAGAGCTCCTTGGTAACTATCCTGCTAGCTCAGGTCACGTCAACACTTGATCCCAGAAAGATTGTCTTCAACATGTTAGTTTTTTGAACATTTATTGTATCTAATGACATAGAAAACATAATGATTTGCATCCACATACCACACTATGCACAACTTCTATTCACTAGCGACTAGCCTAAAACAGTCAGCCTGAAGGGAGTCTAATTAGTGACAGGCACTCAATTACACCTACTCATCACCAATGTGCACTCAATTAGACCTACACACCACATTAAAGATATGCCTAAGTATAGGTTAAACGTCAATATGAGGCATTCAAATTACTAAATATGTTTAGCTACTAGCAGGGGCGGAGCTATGTGGTGGCCAGGGGGGGCCACGGCCACGGCCACCACTGGTCAAAGCTTGGCCACCCTGCTGGCCCCCCCAACTCCGTTCAGTGAAAAGTAAAAAAAAAAAAGCCGTTTTCGACGGCACTTTGCCAACACTTTGCAAAGCAGGGACTGAACCAATTACTGCACTCTATCTAAGACCATTGGCCCAGTCAGGAAGTGTAGCCCACGGTTGTGATCAAATCGTGAGGCCTAGTGCAGCAGCAGCAGCAGCGGGACAATTCAAGTCATCTGTTAAAAAACACTTGACAGTAGACTACTACTTAACCTCAGTAACAACAGGTGAGTTGATGATGAGTTGGAACATTAATGCTAATAAGATGTTAGAATGTGTCACGAATCATAGCCAAGTGAGTTGTGTTGGGCTGTCCTTGTTACGGCTCCCACACACAGCTGCGTGCATCACGTTGCTGGAGACGCATCCCATTCACTTTAAATGGGCTCACGTGATCCGTTGGCGAACTGAATTGTGGGTCCGTCGCGTCGCGTTTCTCCCGCTGGTCGCGTTGAGGAGTTCAGCTGTTGCTGTACCGACAGACGGCACCGGCCAATCTACGGACGGCACCAACCAATCACATTACGGTTTTACTTCAAGGAACACCTACTGGAATGCGTTGACGGAACGCAGCTGTGTGTGGGAGCCGTAAGTTAGGCTCTGACATTGACTTGTGGGGCTGATCAGAAATAATCGGATGCCCGCGGTAACGCTGTTACAAAAGAATTTCGATAAAATTTGGGTGAAATGCAAGCATATTAGGCACATATCTCCGGATGGCTCCAATAAAAGTAGGCTAATACTAGTAGCCTAGCCTAGGCTACTTTATAAAAAACATAATTTGCATAATCTTGCCATAGCTGGTCAGGCAGAGGCAGGCTGCTTTGCCTGAGTTCTTTGTTACATTGCTCCAGAACTGTTCATCGAGCAAGATGAAACCTTAATTGCGTGACAGAGCAGAAGTGGGGCTTTCCAATGAGACTAAACACTTGCCTGTGCGATCAAGTATGAAAAATAAATAAATAATTAAATCAAATTGATTCATATTTACAGTTCACCTGCGCACCCATTACTCGCGTTACGCGTTTGAATTACACGAACCCGTGATCGCATAGATATGGCAAGCATATCAGAAGAAAGGGGAGACACATGGTTATCTATTGGTACTAAGTATATCAATGCTTCCTGGCTATAAAAACAGACAACGTGACTGCAAAATAACATCATGTACAAAAACCAACGCTGCACACCCATTACTCTCGTTTGAATTAGGCCCTACTCACGAACCCGTGATCCGATCGGATAGGCCTATGCCACGCATGTCAGATGAAAGAGGAGACACAGAGCTATCATTTGATACCAAGTACATACTTCTGGGTTAAAAAACAGATGAAATGACATCAACATAATAACTTCATATAGCTCGACTTACCCCACGTTTTTGTAAGCATGTTCATAATCCAACGCTATCATGTGTTTCTCTATGGCAAAGTATGTTCATAATCCGGTTTTGAGATCCCAGCAAATTTCTGCATGGCATCTAATTCGAGACTCACATTGCATCCCAATTTATTCGACAAAGAAACACCTTTTTGCCTTCACTTTGTTCATGACAATGCAGTAAAAAGTTGTTTTAGAATCATCATACACACAGAGTGTACACACAGAACACGCAAACTCGGGTTCAGTCAGGTAAGATCAGTTCGTGTCACAGATATGGAGCGCAGAAAGGTCATTTTTCATTACTAAAAAAAAAAAATGGCATTTATTTCTGTAAGGCGTACACCACATGTCTGTAAATTGTCAGCCCCAAAGCCCCCCTCCACCATGGTTCTTATATTGCCAGATTCAGGACAGTCTGCCCTACACATACATGAAAGGTTGCTAGGTTACGGGGACGCTGGCGAGACACGCCGCTCCGTCTGGCATTATGTTTTTGTTTGTTTTTATGTAATGTTCGTAATTTTATGTAATGTCATGTTTATTTTTTTGTATTGGTTTGTCTAGTTAAATGTTTTCCCTATTTATTTACGTTATTTTTGATAGTTTTCGTGTTATTCTTAGTCCTTTTTACTGCTTCTAAGTCAGCTGAAACGTTGTTGACGTTTGTCCATTGGGAGCTTGCTATGGCTAGCTTTTGCCCTAGCTAGGCATCGGACATCCTTCCATCCATCCGTGAGCGGTGCTGCACTTCACTGTCTGGTCGAGGGGATCTCTCGGGACAGCTGGACCTGGGCTACTCTGCGGGAGATCTGCCGTGGCCTCCGAGCTGATCGCCCACTACTTCAGACTGTGCTTCCAGTGATCTCCAGACTGCAGTCTACAAGGCCTAACGTTAACGTGATCTGCAGACTGCCAGTGAATTCACCTGGTTGATCATTTGCTAACGTTAAAGAAATTTGTTGGCATATCGGTTGTGAAGACACTCTGTGCAGTTTTCACAGATCATCATTGCCCTTGGACATTTTCAGCTGGTTTGGAAATTGGACTAATTTTAACATCACCTTTCCCCTTTTTAAATATATTTTCTTTTTTTTTCACTTTTTATTTGTTTTGTTGTCTATCTTGTATGTCTTGGTGTCACGGGTACGCTGGCGACTAAGGCGCTCCGTCCAGCATTTTTTATATTTGTTATTTTTTAAATGTATTTGTCATGTCTTGATGTCATGGGCACGCTGGCGACTACGCTGCTCCATCCGGCATTCGTTTGTCTTGTTATGTGTCTTGTTTGTTGGAGCGCTTTGGGTTGCACTATGTGCATGTTAAATGCGCTTTAAAAATAAAACTGACTTGACTTGACTTGACTTGAAAGTCATGTCCAGCTGACAGAGATATATTTCAAAATAAGAATGGTATAATACGCTTTTTGTCTTTGTATTATTTAAAAAACCAAAATCAAATCAATGCAAGTATTAATATGAATTGGTGGCAGATCTGGGTAGCCTAGACTGTTCTGAAAAAATATACTGTAGCATGTGTAAATGGCACTTACAATGACCAGGAGAAATGCTTATAACTAAAGGTAGTGAGAATGGCCAAAAATAGAGTAGGGCTCATAGGGCTAAATAAAAAAAAATGGCATTTATTTCCGTAAGGCACACACCACATATTTTTGTAAAGTCTGGACCCAGCTGGCCCCCCCTATAAAATAATCCTGGCTACTAGTAATTACTAGTAAAATGCTATACTTTAAAAAATGCATTATTAAATAAATACACTCTATATGAATTTAAAAATATATTAAATAGAAACATATCACATAAGCCATCATTTTCAGTGTGTGTTTGTGTGTGTGTGGAGAGAGGCAAGCAGAATCTAGGATGTCCACTGTTTTGAATGATCCCACTACAGTATATATTACTGATGACGTCAGGGTGGTGTGGGCCCCAAAATCAAACACTTTTTAAAAAAAAAAGTATCGAAGAAGTATCGAAAGTATCGCAATTCTTGACTTGGTATCAGAATCGACCCCCCCCCCAAATTGTGTAAATCCCCAACATGAATAACCTAAGTGGGGAATTCCCCCCCATTTGGAAAAATGAATTTTAAGCCCTGTAAGATGTAGCCTACCCTTTTTGTTAGCGCGTCAGACTTCCAATCGTATGTGCCATGAGTGCGCGAGTTCAGTTCCTACAAGGTTAAGTGTCATTTTTTGGGCTTATGTCCTCCGATGTCCTCATTGTGACATAGTAGAAGGGTCGGGCTTAGGATTGGTCAATTGTATTCAACTATGAATACTGATACAATCTTTGATAGTCTACTCATTCCCCTATCTATCAATATCAATCTATTACTCCATCCAGACAAGCACATTCTGCAATCAGTCATGGCCCATGAGGTCATAGAGCAGCACAAACCACTATGATTATCCTAGCAACACCCTAGCAACCCATTTACCCTGGCAACAACCTAGCAACCACCACTACAATGTCAACTGAGCAACCACTTTAGCAACAAACATGAATATCCTTGCAACCAGCAGAACAACCCCTTTATATAGCATAGTAACCACTATAATTACCCTAGCAACACCCTATAAACCACAAGTATAATGTAAACTTAGCAACCAACATCATTACCCTAGCAACACGCATACAGTAGCAACTGCTTTTTTAAGATAGCAACCACCATGTCTACCATGTCTATACGCTTGCATTATCTGTAACTATAACTGATATTTTACACATTTCCTGCATTTGCATGCACTGGTAATTCCTTGAAATTGCATTTCTAGTTTGTGCGCTGACCTACCAGTGCTTGTGTGTATTGTGATGTAGCGTGCTTTATTAAATTAACAAAATGTTTGGCCCAGTAAAATCAGCATTAGTTCTTCCAGGTTTATTGTGTATTGTGTATTGTGTATTCATTGTATTGTGCTATTCCTTGTAAATTTCACAATAATAAAAACAAAGAACTGGATTTCAGAATAAAGAAGTGCATTCACACTGATATATCAGAGACTTTCTGTTGAGAAGACAAGGCACTCTAGGGGCCCTATCATGACAGTCAAAAGTGCATCGTCAGTCGTCAAAAGCGTATTCAAATTTAGTAGGATGTCCAGTCCACATTTGGAGGGTTTTTGTCTCTTGCGGCACCTGTACCTCCTGCCAGAGCTGCCAAATGTGCATGGCGGGTGAAATCAGTTCATGCCATTCTATTAATAATGCTTAATAGCATTGTTTTTCCCATTTTCTTGTGCTATTCTATCATCACCCAACTTGCTTTAAGCCTGGGCAGTTTGTTTTGTATTTATGTCTGAGGTGATGATAATACTTTAATGTCTCTGTACATTTTAAGTTGCAGACATATTAGAAGAGATTTTGTTCTCTGGCTCAAATGAGTTTTGAGTCACTCTTGAGGAAAGGTCATCTGTATATTTGGAAAAGCTCAGGACTGTTTTACCTTGAAAACCTTTGGACACGAAAAGTCTTGAACAACGGTATGTTTGCTCTTTTTTATGAATTACAATGTACCTTTGGTGGAAGGTTCGACGGTCAATTACGAATATGTAATTGTTCATATTCCATCTCAATAGGATTGTCTGTGCCCACCCATGAAGAATAATGAGAGGGCCTTGATCCATATCAACAGTCTCATTTAAGAAGTTATTTGGGTGTTCTTTTCTTGTTAGAACAGAAAATATGACCATTACATTACAGAATTGAGTCAAAGATAGCACTATCTAGAAGGCACAATAGGAATTGAGATCAATGCAGAGGTAAAATAAGGAGGCAATGGCCGCGACAGAATGTGGATGATAAACTCCTCATTACCAGTACTGGTCACTTTGGTCACTTAAATGGGGTCAGCAGGGGTTATCAGCATCAATGCTGATTGAATAAATGCCAAACCCATTGAATGCACCCTGGTTTTGTTAAAGAAAAGTTAACTGTCTGAAATAAGTTGTGAACACACTATTTAAGTGGCAAATTAAGTTCTGTGGTGATGTCATTGCACACAAACAATAGCTCCTCATCGTATCACCTCTGCAACAGTACTGCAAACAAATACACAGGCAATGTACCATTAGCACATTAGCACATCAATTTCCCTGTTCAGTTTAAGGACATAAATACACACATGCATTTTTTCAAATAAGTACCTGAGTATCGCAATTTTGTGTTTGTTTCATTTTAGTCAATGTAAATCGAACTCTGTGGAAAATAAAGACTGGTCCCTTGAACGTTGTCTGATATGAATGCCTGCCCTGTGTTGAGGCCTGAGCCGGGTTCCGCAGGCACTGTTAAATGCCTTTGAATAAAAACAACATCTTAAATCTTGACAGAGGAGCCTGTAGGCTCCCAGTGTCTTATTAATGTGATGTTAAATGCCTCTGGCTGTTCTTATTTTCTCTTCATGTGACTATGTTTTTATGGCACTTTTGTAGTGGTGACATGTTCCAATAAATTAGTCTAGACGTAGGCCAAGTCGGTTGTATGTTAAATTCTTGAAACTTGAAAGGAAAAAAAAACAGAAATGTGCTTCAAAACATTCATATCACGAGCAATCAAACAAACAATGGTGTCAGTTCATTAATAATAGATTTACTGTATAGTCTGCCTGAGGTTTGTCCACTTGAGGACTTAGCGGGAGATCTAAAACTTGGCTAGCGTCCTTCCTGATGGTGCTGAAAATGCATATCAGGTTGTTTAGTCTTTTTTTTTACCTTGCACACCCTCCTCCTTTGTCAGCTTTTACTAAATAACAAGTGATTAAAGGTAAAGAGAACTGCCTGGTGAAAAGTGGAACAGAACTCTCATTGAGAGTGCTCAGAGTTTACATGGCGATGTGCTGTTTCCAAAGGACACCAAAACGAAATTGGACTGAAGCTTCCCCTCCGTGTCATGACACTGCCACAGGAAATGTTGACAAAGTCAGACATTTCAAAGTGCCCATTTTTAAAGTGTGCATTGTGGCTGTTAATTTCAGCTGAACAGTTTGGTTTGGCGAGCACACAGAAGGGTTCCGGCTTTACCGCCCCGTCTCCTAGCAATGCCACAAACACCCCCCTATGCAGCGCTGCTACCCAGAATGTTTTTTGGCACACACTCACATCCTCTTTTTTGACTACATTGACAGCTTTCAGGTCAACAGACTTCTGAATTAATCCATCATGGTGATATTGTATTTATGAGCTTCTGTTCCTGTCCAATATCCCCTTGCTTACTGCTCCAATTACTTAATTTATTGGAAAAACAGAAGTAAGAAATGCATTGTGATCGCTATGCCAAAATAATACAGTAATCCAAACAAGAACCTGCCATAAAAAAACAACTATGCCAAAATCAATTCGATATCATATAAATTATGACTATGAACATCGAAATGATGATCCATGATTTTAGTGCATCGTACATTTAGTTAATTTAGTGGTTATATTTTCCTTGTTCATAGCTTCATAATCAGTGTACTGTATATCCAACTGTGTTAGTGTTCTAGTCATTAAGAAATCAAGCACTCTGCTTCAAAGAAGTCAATTTCTCAAGAGGTCCAATTTTGACTTCAATAGGTATTTACTGTATTAACTGTATATCGCAGCACTGCTTTATTCAAAAGCATGTACCTTATATAAAGTTCACTAATTAAACAGAACGATAACAGAAGGATGTCTTTGTACCCTGAATCATAGGGGATAGGCCTGAGAGTGAAATTGTCAAAGAGTTAATGGGGGGACCTTTAAATATATTTCTAAAGAGAAGGGTGGTTTTTCAAAGGCCTCTGTGTATTCGAGGCCTTTCCATATTAGACTGCCTGGAGCAGGCTCAGATGCACAATGGCCATAATTACCCACAACAGACATGGGGTGCCATCAGCGAGAAGTTACTTCCTCTTATAGGCGACTGCTGTTCAGTCGCCATGGAGTCACTTTTCCATCCTGTAAAGAGAGTGACATGTTATGAGTAAAGTGAGAAATAAGATAATCTACTGAATGTATTCAGAGACAGTCTTGGTATATTCACATAGGCCAACCAATCTTGGAAGACCTTAAATATTGCAGCAAGCAGTGAGTGTTTTATGTGGCCTGGTTTGTTCACATTTATTTAATACAGGCTAGATTTTGTGATAAACCACTTGGTCACCTATTTCATGTATTTTATTTTGACCAGATTATTAAATAGAATATTATTTATTTATTCTTAATTGTATAACATTATTTAAATATTTTGTTTTATTGCCACTGACTAGCACTAGCTTTGGTCTTGATGTAAGCTTTTACACAAACATAGCAGTCTTCCTGTGACTATCAGTCTAGCCCATTAAGTCTCTTATCAGAAGTTATCAAGATTTCCACTCGCCCAGGACCCCCCAGCTGCTCTAACAGGTTACATATGGGACACATGTTTGCCATTAAAAACATTTATCTTAGCCGCACACTTATGTGATCCTGCAGAGAGGTGGCTGAAAGTCCTCCTAGCTCACCGCCGCTTGCTGTTGATCCGGAGTCTTCCGCCTGCACAGGGCGGGCTCGTTCTCGTCCTGGTGCTCCCATTTCCCCTCCATCTGATATACATCTGAGGTAATAAAGCCGCCCGAGATCAAAAGACCACACTTCACCCATTAAACAAAGCCGGAGCTCTTTGATTGGTAGTTTGATGTCGCTCTTTTTCCACTGATTGAGTGTTGATGATAACTGATTGGATGTTTTCGCATGGGATGTTTCTTAATAGGTGACAAAGCTTGGGAGTGAGATCTCTTGATGTACGAACTGATTGTGTGGGCATCTTCTAATGCTAAGCAATGGAAAAGAAAATGGCTTAGTCATTCCGTGTAGAATGTTCAGTGAGTTTGCACCATATTATTGAAAGCATACGCAATATTCTGCTGAAAAAAAAGACAAATATAAGGCTTTATACTCACATTTCCTTTTTTTACTTCTTGAAGCAGTGAGCCAAAGAGGCCCCTCTTGGCAAGTCCACACTTGGCAGAGCGGCTTCCCACTCAAAAATCCAAAGGATCCTCTGCCAGTAGTTTAACAGAATCTTCTGACGCGGCTCGAGGTTTGGCATGAGCGAGGATATGGGGAACCGTATCTAAATGCGTCCAGACACTCCAGAACATTTGAAGGGCACCATTTATGATTTACAAAGCTCAGGATTGTTGGGGCTTCGGTCGTCTAACAACGCTGATAAGACTATTAAAGAATTTTAGGGCAGCGTTTGCACTGGATGTATTCAGCCCACTGTTGGGGGAGGAGAATGGGGCGACATTTTGAGGACAGTAGGATTGCGGGGGCCCCTGGCGCTTTTATGAGCCACTGCCAGAACTCATTTGATAACAAAGACAGACCCACCATATTTTCCTAATTCTGTCTCAAGGTGGCCAAGCTTTTGGTGTTAAGATGGTGCAGGAAAAAAGCAGAGGCTTTCTCATACACACAAATGTGCGCGCACTCACACACATTACACAGAAAGATACACACACACTCACTCACACACACACTGAGAAAGTCTGAGGATCGTCAAGTTCTTGGATGGTTACAAATATGCCAATCCATGTGTACTGTGTGTACACAAAACCTGTATACAAATTCCTGCTTGCTTTGAAGTTATGTAGCTTTTGTCTAGAGTTACCTTCATTTAACCTTCATTCTCAAAATCAGTCTATCACTTTGTGTATACTGTTGCCATGGAGTGGGACATCTGCATTGACCATGTGTGACTCTCCTCCTATTACACCTAATGCAGTCTGCCACTTCCTGTTTGCTCCAGGAAATGCAGGCGACAATGCCTCACGCCACCTTGGAGAACATATGGCACTCTGTGTGACAGCTTCTACTCCAGATGTGCAAGGAAAGAGGGACAATAAGATCCATCATTATGTAGTCTGTTGTCATTTCTTGATGTATAACAACAGGCCGTATCATATTTAATGCACACATATACACTAAGTCACTTGAAGTATTATGAGGACTGTGAGTGATATGTGAAATCATATTAAGATAATCAGATCAGACTTTCAGTTTGCTTAGTTGATATCAGCTTCAGTCTAGACTGAGAAGAAGTCTAGACTGCACAAGAGAGAGGTAAAGAGGCCATGTTTTTGCCTCCAAGACAGCGCCATTTCATCAAGAAAAAAATCCCCCTTCTCTCGGACAAACAACAATTCAGTTTTAAGGGAGGTATGTCCATGTGATCTGGCCTCCTCCCCTGGTGCTCGCATCACAGGCGCCCTGAGGGCTTGTGAAAAGAGCCATTGAGCGGCAGGGCCCCACCAGCACCAGCGGTGATGGGCAGCATGGAGCATAGCATCCTAGTGGTCAGTAGCATGTGATGGGCAGCATGGAGCATAGCATCCCAGTGGTCAGTAGCATGTGATGGGCAGCATGGAGCATAGCATCCCAGTGGTCAGTAGCATGCTCTCGACCGCGTCACATGACCTGGGAGCCATCATGGGGGTCAAGCGCCGCCCCTCCCCCACCCCAAGCCTTTTAGTGATTCATCAGCGCCTTTGAAGTGGCGGCAGGTTTTCACCTCTGACCATGATTACTGGCTTCAAATTACTGTGAGACTGCTTCATCAACAGCATCCTGTGTCTGGCAGTGCAACACTGCCAATGACCTGACAGTTTACCCCTCATCCCTGTGTCACAAAGGCTTTTGACATGTTGATAATGCTCATATGTATATTGTTAATGCTTCTCTAACTTGACTTTTCATAGTGCATTGGTGACAATGGCTTTTGTCCTATTGGACATAATGTCTGGCGTTGATATGACCTCTAATTGTGTTTCATATGTTGTGTTGTGTTCTGTGGCTTCATTTCATATGCAGGATGCAGACTGGTGAGGATGCCGCTGCATTTTCACTCCCATATTGGCTGGGGCCTCTACACAGCACCCTGTCCAGATGCTGTGGTAGGAAGTGGTTGAAGAGCAATAAATAAATTTCCACTTTGCGCACTTTTGCGAAACAGGAAAAAGACGTGTGCTTCAAAGAGCTGGCTTGCCGAGACAGGTACCAATTATAGCAGGGGAAACATCTTGACTTCAAATATTTACCATGAAGTAATGCAAACCACTGCACACGCTTCATATCTGCTCAGTAGTATCAGTGGACACATATGTACACATGCAGATGTAAACCAGTTCAATAAACGCATGCATGTTCTCACATGCGCGCACACACACACACACACACACACACACACGCACATACTCACATAAAACCATACACACACAAGCACCTACAGACACTCATGCACACTGCCACACATGCATTCAATTAGCCTCAAAGTGTTTAAGAGTTCTCCAGATGAGTTTCAAATAGGGATCGCACAAGCTTCCTTCAGCAGCTTGGGCCACCCTTCATCACACAGCCCAGTGAGAAACTAAAGGCAACAAATCTGGTTCTGTGTTTTCCAGGTGATGTTACATCAGCGTTTCTCAAACTGTGGGAGACATGCCAGGTGGGGCCTTGAACTGGCGTGAAAAACAGGAGTTTTTTAATTATTTTTTTTATCTGTAGCCTAGGCCCAGGTAGCACCCGATGCGCAATGGGCGACTGTGTTATTCATAGGGAAGCTTCGTGTCAAGGCAGCTTAGTTAGTCCCGACCTGAATGAGATTTTGAACGAGGTTGTGAGAGTGGTGAATTTTATCAAGACCCGGCCCTTAAAAGCGCGTCTATTCTCTGCACTTTGCCAGGAGATGGGAGCTGACCAAAAGGCTGTACTGTTTCACAGCGAGGCAAGGTGGCGTTCCCGAGGTAAAGTGCTGTCGCGCGTGTTTGTGCTCCGAGTCGCCTCTTCTTGGAGGAAGAACGCATGTTTGAATCTGCAAGCACGTTCACTAATGAACATTTCTTGACGAAGCTGGCCTATCTTAGCGATATATTTGGAAAGCTCAATGAGTTAAATCTCCAGTTACAAGGCGAAGACAAGCACCTACCTCACCTAGCAGATAAGATTACTGCATTCACCAAAAAACTTGAGGTACTGTATGGGACAGGCGCCTCGATCGCGACAGTATTATGCCTTTGAGAATCTGAGTGAAATCGCTGAAACATCTGATTCGGGAGCCACTCTTGTGATCCCATGTATTAAACAGTAGGCCTACATTTGAAATAAACAAAGTTTATTTCAAAAATATTTCCCAACCAGCAGTGCTCAGTATGACTGGATTATGGATCCATTTAATGCAGCATGTTGGTATTTCATTGAATATATTGTACAATGCTGTACAATATTGGCCTATGCTTCCTAATATGTTGCTGGAAAACAGAAATATGTGTGTTTAATTTACAATGGCACATTATGTATTTATTTATTATTATAGCTGCAGCACCAGCTGTTTTTAACTCTGATGAAGAGGATAATTTAGAACTTGTCATTATTTCAATACATTTGACAATTTTAAGCTTGACCTACCACTTTCTTAGAGCGATGAGGGACAGGTGGGGCTCGAAAATGGCCCCTTGATCAAAGTGGGGAATGAAAGAAAAAGTTTGAGAACCACTGTGCTACATTGGAATTCCTCTTTTCGCCTATTTGTACTCTTAAATCGACAAAAAGATCATGCTTGTACCCACAACAGCAGTGTTACATAGTGCAGTATCAGGTGTTCCAATCATGCATTGGCAATCATAGACTCTCCTTACTGTTATTGTGGAATTTGGAGGAAAAAGACCTACATTGTGTTTCTTTAACGTATCTTTGTTGTCTCCATGGATTTATTCTTCACATCTACCTTGATGACCTTTTCATGCGGGCCTGATGTATTTCTGTCAGGATGTCACTTTCCACCCGAGGGGGATTTACAATCGTGCCTGCTTGTTCATATAGGCCTGTCCGTTAAGAGGACAATACGCTAATCCATTCAGCCAACTGAAAGTTTCAGTGCAAAAAACTTTTATCAATATGCCCTATAATCATCCCCTTTTATCAGATTAGAGCAGATTTCTCCTCCCCACTCTAGCCCTGGATTTGTAAGCTCGCAGACACATTGCATCAACGCAACATGGTGCAGTAGCCACCTTCTGTTTCCCCCTCTCCAACCCAGGTTCCAGCTGGGAGTTATCGTGACTGAGCCCCTTCGATTAGGTCGGGAGTAGGTTGTTTTTTCAGGGATTTGTGACAGTAGATTTTTTGTGCTCCCATTTCTTTAAGTGGAGCCACTAATCAGATGGGACTTGATGCTTTATCAGATCGGGTCACGTGCAGGTAGGCCAAATGTGCACTTATCTACCCATGGGGCTGCAATGGGATAAATTATGTCCAGTTAAGTTAACTGATTGGAAAAATTTGACTCAGGAATAAGGAATTATGGCATCCCTATTTGCACTGCTTGGTTGTTGAAAACACTTATAGTGTATATTTATATAACTTATCTCGTTAGTCACATATAGTTCAGAACTGTTAACATTGTTATTTCTGTGTGTTGCCTTCAGGTCTGTCACTCATGTCCTGTGATTCCCAATGGCAAAAATATGACCTTGGAGCAAATGGGTGCTGAATGTTATGTTTTGTCCTTGATACTATTACTCCTGTTTTGCAGGACCATGGAGTGGCAAATTTATGCAAGATTACTCAAAAACTAGATCGAACTTCCTTGCACAAGAGTAACGCTCTTGGTGGCCTGCATGACACTTGCAGCATGTTTTACCTACATTATCAGAGAGATGTTTTTCTTCTATGATGGTATTATATATCTTATATAATGTGGAAATAAATTATGTGTTTCTATGTCTATGAGGTGTTTTGCTAAGAGAATCACTTTTTTAGCAATGCAGCCAACAAGCAGCAACTCTGATGCTGACTTTTCATAACAGCGCTCTCCCAATGCTGCATCTGCATCAACCAGCACCACCTTCAAAACCCTTGATATACATACTTCACCAATACATGCATACAAATCAGAGTTCATTTTATCTTTGTTTGAGCGTGCGCATGTGTGTTGTGTGTGTGTGTGTGTGTGTGTGTGTGTGTGTGTGTGTTTGCACAATGGCCAGGGGATCTCATTTGGTGGACTTCTATATGTGCTGTCCTGAGGCCAAACTTTCAGCAGTGATGCTTGCTGCCCCAGTGGCAGCCGTCAGGGAGCCACTCCCATGCTACCCATCATCCTTCACAGCCCTCAGTGCTGCTGAATGGCCCAGAATGCACCTCTCTCTCTCTCTCTCTCTCTCTTTCTCTCTTTCCCTCTCTCTGTATGTCAGTATCAGCAACTTCTCATCTCATAGCCGCCACATGGACACGTTCGGCCCAGAAAAATGGGTTGCCTGCAAAACAAATGCCCAGCGCTGATGTGTTCAGTTTGTTTGGCGCTTTGTAGTAGTAGAGCTTGCCACTGAGACACTTTTGTTTGTGGATGCATTTGAAGCACTAAACCACTGGACCGCTGCGGTCCCCACACTGCTCATTTGTGACCCTTGTAGTTTTCTCACCCCTGTTAGGTTTGGTGAAAGCACCACTTGCAAACTGAAAACATTTAATGCTAACATTTAACAGCCTCTGTGCGCCCAACGTAAATAAGACACCTAGTTAGACTCCTGCTGAGCGACGAATACTTAAAGGTTTACAATTCTCTGCCCTCAGCATATAAAATCTCTTTTTCTTTCTCTCTTTCTACTCTTCTTTGTGATCCATTACGCAAGGGCGCGCATGACGTGATGGAGCAGAGCGTGGTGCTGGAGCCGTGTTACATTTGTGGGGGCGCCGCTCGGAATAAGTGATGGAGGGGCTCTCATGGCGGCATCGTGGGGGATAGCGTAACCCCATCGATGCGGTATGTATTCGGAGGGGGCTGTCATGGCAGCTTGCCACAGGACCAAACACTCCGGGTAAATATTTGCATTTCGGTAGTGGGCGAGTTAGCGTTGAGGTCAAATGTCTGGTATCCTCGCGAGGAGCGTTAGTGACTCTTTCTTTTCTTTTCTTTTTGTTGTTACAGTTGGTGCTTTGGCTAAGGAGGGGTGGCAGAATGAGTGAGTGTGTAAGTGGGGAGATGAGAGTACAGGCGTGAGTGACGTGGAGAAAGAGGGAAAAAGGGTTTGATAGAAACAGACAAAGAGAGAAAGAGTTGGACTCTCCAGTGAAAAGTTTTAATTAATTTGTTGTGTACCGTTGTGGCACTACACAATTTAATGTTCTTTGTCAACCACTTGTGATTCTTGTTTTTTAATCTATAAAGGGTTTTTTTTGGTAAGATTAATATACATAATTTATATTTACTTAATTTTTAATCGTCTTTTAGAATGTAGAATTTGTGTAGAATTTGTGCATAATTCTTTAACATTCTATCCCCAATATACGTCCAGGCCTAGTGAACACGACAAATAAACCAGGAAATGCCTGCCTTAATAGCTCTTAAAGATAACTCCTTATATGTAATGTCACATTCTAAAACACTCACAAGAGCTACAGTATCTCACCTCAAAAGTAGGCATTAACCCACTTTGAGCCAGGCCCTTGCATCAGACCAAAAAGTATTCTCTCTCTCTCAGATGAGATTTTCAGTCCGATCAGAGCATTTAATTCCAATGCCTGGATGTGTTGTGGGACATAATGAACTGGTGTTGTGTTGCGTTGGGGATGAAGATCCCCAAGATGAAGAAGGCAAGCTGGCTGTGCGTGTGTGGCTGTGCGGCCTGTAGATGGTGCTACTTTCCATACATACGCTGTACGTCAACTCGCCTCTGGCCTCTGATCAGCACTAGGACACAATGAGCCCATTGTTTCCTCTCTGCCTTCACCTCCTCAGCTTAGGATCCCCCTCGATTGTCTTATGTCATAACCACTCTCTCATCCTCCCTCCCTCTCTCTCTCCCTTTCTCTCTCTCTCTATCTCTCACTCACCCCTCCCTCCCATCCTCTCTTTCTCTCTCTCAGACCCACTGCCAGCTCATTGTTTGAAACCCACGTTCACAAGCTATTCTTTCCTTCTGTCGGTTTGTGTCGGCGTGGTATGTTAATTGGTGATTATTCAAGGAGTGTTTCTGTGGACGTGTGTGTGTTTGCATGTGTGTGTGTGTGTGTGTGTGCTTGCGTGTGTGTGTGTGTGTGTGTGTGTGTCTGTCTGTGTGTGTGTGTGTGTGTGTGTGTCTGTCTGTCTGTGTGTGTGTGTGTTTGTAGTGCCATGTGCCCTTTGCTTTGCTATGGGTGGGAGCATGGGGACAAGAGACACTGTTCAGATCAGGGAGGAGGAGGTGAAAAGGGAATAGAAGAAAGGGTGCTGAGGCAATTGAAAGATCACACACACACACACACACACACACACACACACACAAACATACACAAACATACACTCATTCTCTCTCTCTCTTGCACAAACACACACACACACAGAAACACACACAGCCGTGTGTGTGTGCATACTCTCATAAACACACACACACACACACACACACACACACACACACACACACACACATACATTTCCCATTCCCAAGGCATTCGTGGGGATTGGTGGTGCCAAGAAATCTCTCTTCTCTGGAACACCTAATCCTTGGTCCAGGGCCAAGGACCACAGTCTCTGTGTACAACTGACACCGGCCACCAGGGACACTTAAGGGTTTTTAGGCGTGTCCTGTTCTCTCTCAGCTCGACCACAGCCAAGGCATGAAGCATGAGAGAGAGCAGCACAGCAACCAAGGAAAATAAATGATGCCGCAGGATACAACTGTAAAGCATGTCAAAGGTGTTCTCAGGCATTTTTCAACCAACATTATTGTTTCAATACTGCAAACATGCTTTTTGTACGTATGTGTGTGTGTGTGTGGAAGGGGGCTGGGGGGGGGAGGGTAGGGGTTGGGGGTATGTACTATGTACTATTAGTACCCATACTGTTTGTATTGTATGTTTCTACAAGCAAAATCTGATTTGCATCTCACATGTTGGAGAAAATGGGTTTTAAATCTTGTCCTCTTTGAACTTCAACGCTCAGAAGTGCTGCCCATTATGTCTCCACAAAGCACTTTCAAAAGCACAATGAGCTGGCCCTCCAGATATGGAGCCATGGACAGCCCTAAACCCCAGTGAAGCCTTGGTGAATCCACTGAGGTCCACTTAATCACAACAATTATCCTCAATTGTGTTTGCTGGATAATCTAAAAAGCACAGACTATCTGACTGAGCCCCTTCACTCTCAGTTAAACTTAAACTTAATAAACACAACCATGCTGGACATGGAAGCTCACACAGTGAACACTTCATTTGCACAACCTTTATTTACTTTATTATTTGAACTCAAGTGGAGTAGGAGGGGAGTTTCTGTAAGGTACCATCGCTGACTATTCCCCCAGTAGGAGTTGAAGGGGTTATGTGGTAGCTGGCATTTAGCAGGTAAACTCTCACCAGCTGTCACATCCTGCCCGCTGCTTAGAGTTTACTCTGTGCGAGCGCCACACTTCCTTGCTTAGGTTAGGGCATGTAAACTGAGGATATGGGCCATTACTGGCAGCAAAAGCAGAAAGCATCAGGTGCCTACCTTTGCCTGTGGAAGGCCCTGTCTGACGCTTGATTTATAACCTGCATCCACAGGAGACTGGGAGGAGGGAGGGAGAGAGAGAGAGGAGAAGAGCCAGTGGGAGGGATACTTTGTGTCTTAGTCAGATTGAAATCATTTTCGCACATTCCAAACCGAATTAGGTACTCCGTCCATAAATTACCACAACCTTAACAAAGTTGTCACAAATCACAAGTTGACACTGGCCAACGGCAAAGTCGGCAAAGGACATCAATCTGCAGAGCATGGATGTGATGCGGGGCCCTGGCTGACAGCAGATATGCGTCTCCCTGGGTCTCTGCGCCTCTCCGGACGGTCCCATCTCGAAATTGCGCAGCTAGTGTTTCGTGTTGTGTGCCGGCGCATGCTGTGCGATTGTTTGTCTGCCATTGTCCCTTTCTGCTTGACACAACGTGACCCTGCGAGGAACGACACAAACAGTCGAGATGATTAACGACGGCGGCCTTTATAGCTCGAGTCTTGGCTGCTGAAGCTGCAGCAAACCGGTGAGAGAGGGACCTGCTGGCCCTCCTTACTGCTGACCCTGAGTAACCCTGGACATGACTTTGGACATGCAAAATGTGTCTGTGTGTGTGTGTGTGTGTTTATGTGTGCTTGTGTGTGTGTGTGTGTGTGTGTGTGTGTGTGTGTGTGTGTGTGTGTGTGTGTGTGTGTGAGAGAGAGAGAGAGCATATCACATCTAGGGCTTAGCAAAAAACTGGTTGTGGGCAACTTCCCCCCGGTTCAAGATTCTGTGACCCCAAAAAACATGGCAGCAAAATTCAATCAATGGCCGATTCCACTGAATTAATTACCACTGAAGACATCAGGCCAGCACAAAGTTCATGAGCATTAACTTATCACGAAAGGGGAGAAAAATGCTGCCCCCGAGACTGTAAAAAATGTTGCTTGTGGCAGTGACCTCTCGTGATCGAAGAGATCTGGCTCGATGTGTGACATGTTTTCACTGTTTCTGATTGATATTTACATTATCACACTCACTCAGCTCATCCATGTGTGACAATATGGGCGATGCAACGAAGTGACTTATTGCGTGATCTTTGCTCTTCATTTGCATAGATTATAATGGCACACTGAGCAATCTACTTTCAGACATTTGAATGAATTAGACATTCTAAAATGACACGAGCCACTCCATCCCCAACCAGGCCCAATGGGTGACTGAAGACAGCCTTCATCATCCTGATTTCAACCCGTTCCTTGTCTTCTGTTTTGTAAAGTGTTTATATGCATCCTATTGTCATCTGTTATGCATTGTGATTTGTCATTACAGTGGGGACAATATCACATCTTTCACATGCTCATTGACTTAATAATAATTCTCCATTGAGTTATTCTGTAGCGACGCTAGTTTACTCTTATCGAAAGTTTCTCTTACACCAATTACACCAGAGCAAGATGTATGTAATTGGTTTGACATGCTCCCCCAACTGTAAAATATATATGAAAGAGATGTAAATAGTATTATTAATATATACATTTCCTCTTAATGCTGTACTGTATGTGTTTTGTATTGTTTTACCCTTTATACTGTTTATATCCCCAATAAATTAGTTACAAATATTGTTGCTGTGCAAGCTAATGCTATGCTGTCTTTGTGTTGTCTGAAGAAAGTCTCACTGAAAGACCCTCACTTCCTTTTGTGGGGCACACATCCTCTCTGTATGTGGGTTAGGAGGTCTTTGCCACTGACAACACTGAGAAAGGTCAGGACTGTTTATACTGGGACCCAACCCCAGCCCCAAAGGCCGGAGCATAACTGCAATGTAAGCGTGGATGATTTGAGCATGAACAGCATCTAAATAAACATTAATTAGTCCAGCCTACCCTACCCTAGCGACTTAGTGAGGAATAACATTAAGAATTTATCCCAACGTTTTTGAACATTTTCACTTGGAAAAGTAATGTGGTGTTTTGCTGTGATATAAGCGTGAGTAATTCCCTCATGATGATATGGGAAAGCAACCAAGTGCGACTCAGTGGAGGTTTTCCATGTCGCTGGTCTCCCTCTGCTTCCTGGCTGTTCACAGTGGAGTGCAGTGGGGCTCACATGAAGCCTAGGCTCGATGCGGCCCAGCCTGCTGCTGCCAGCTTCCATTAGACCCACGCTGCGGTCGCTACCTAGGAAACTGTTGTGTCCTGTCGACAGAGCTGCCAAAACCTGTGAATCACCAGCGCACAACCACTGGCACACTCTCTGCCTTTCCCTCTCTCTCTCACACACACACACACACACACCGCGTAGTGGAGATGTCAGGTACAGTTAGATCAGTGGGCATTCCCAGCAGGGCCCAAGTGCCTGGGTAAGGTAATCTGCCACAGACCTGATTGCTCATTTCACCCGTTAAGTGCTGACCAGACGCTTCCTATTACACCGACAAACACCTCCGCCCCCACCCCTTACCCCCACCCCCCAGGGCCCCAGTGGGAGAGGCGGCACACGGCGGGCGAGATTGGCTACATAACCTCCACCCACTCCCCACACCCCCCACACGCCGTAACCAGCACCTCCGCCCAGCTCTCAGCATTTTTAAATCAGACTGGAATAGTGTGCTCTGAGACGAGTGCAGCTCTTTCCTGCGTTTCCCTCAGTGGTCACCTTCCTGTCTGCATGTTTTTCCTCTAATTGCAGGCGCTGATGTACATGTCTCATGTTTCCTGGCAGCACGCTTGCATCACCCAAACAGAGGTGTCGGGAGGACTACTACGTGTGGTCAACTGAGTGTGTTGTCCTGGCCAGGCCATAGTTACTGTTGACTAATAACAGAATGGTTTCACAAGAGTTTGAGCGCAGTTGTTTTTCAGACGAAAGGTCACCAAAAGATTCCACAATACCTGGCTGGATACTGTACTTCAAGGAACTCATGTGGATTAAACAGGACAAAAACGATAAGCTATGAGCAAAGTTGAAGGCCTGTAATTGTGAAAAATGTTAACATAGTCAGTGTTAAGTGCACTCAATAATAACAACTGATTTAAAAAGAAGATTCAATAATAAACTAAAACTATCCTTGACAGTTGACATGTACTTGAAATGTTATTATCTATTAACACTGTGGAAACCTAGGACATAGCAAGCACATGGCAAGGTAATCACTTAATGTGAGCCGGAGGCTTGCAAATTAATAGGTAAAAGATTAATGGAGGATGACACAGGCCATAATGTGAGTGGGCCAAATAGCATAATGGTGAATATCAAAGTGAGGCCTGGAGACTTGTTAGTGTGCTGCTCTGAGGCTGCATGTGAATTATGCAGATTGCTGTCAAAGCGATGAGGGCCGTACATGGGGGCTTCTGCGGCCCCTGTCGCGGATAATAAGCGACTAGCGCTTGGTGTTGTCTGACCGTGCTTTACAGTACAATAGACCTAAGAGGCCAAGTTCACCTTTAAGCAATGGATAATAGACACGCTAACTGCCACACACGGAAGAAAAATGGAAATTAAGTAACACAATGTTTGTAATGCAACAGGGAAGGTTTGATTCAATTATGTCCCAGGAAGACCGTGAATCGAGTTCTGTGTGTGAGGGATAGGCACAAGGAGTCAGAACGCTGTGAAACGGGTTGTGTTGTTGACATAGAGGGTTATTTGTATAAAGAGAACACTTACTGTGAAACAAATATACTAGGTATTTATTTATTTTTTTATGTATCTATCTATCTATTTAAAAATGTATTTTATTTACAAGCCAGAACAATGTGCAGCAATTCGTTGAGGGATGCAAGTTGAATATATGCCAAACACAGGTCAGCCTCAATGTAAAATTTGTTACATCTGGCGGTGATTACATCAGCTTGAATTCCCTTTAGAATTAATTACCATATCATACAGTTTCATCTGAAGATCTGTCAGTTCTTTGAGAGGAGATCACTAATTCCATGTCAACAACTGTGACGCAAACAGAAGGAACCTGTTCGAACGCGGCTTTCTAGAGCCATCACATCAGCCCAAGACCAATGCTTTGTGATGGCTCTTGAGTGACAGGATGCACATGCCTCTGTCACGACCGATTTGAAAAACCCTCCGCAGAGTCCCGTGCCAACTCCCAGCATCCTCTTTAGTGATGATCACGAAAAATGTGACTGAGCAAACATGAGTGCGCCTGTTACCCATTTGTATGTAAATATTCCTGAGGAGCTCTTGCTCACACAGGTCTCACCAAACACAGTTGATTCGTTGATTATTCAAAGTAATTAACATGGAAAAATACCACAGAGGTCTGTGCTTTTTGCAGAGCTACAGTTGAGGAGGTAGCCTCTAGCGCAGCTGTAATCATCCCTAATACCAAATGAAGGTAGCCCATTTGTTCATCTGTTTTTCATCAAGCTTCATCACGACTTACCTTGAAGAGTCCAGATTGCACCCAGCTATTTGGCTTAATAAGGCAGTTACTTTGTGGTGGTGATTCTTGGTGGAAGATTAGAACTTAGTAGGAACTTTGAGTGGAAAAAAGGCCTCAAGTGACCACCATAACAACTACCTATACTGTGTTGCAATCACAGTCGTGAATTAAAATGCTATATCTTTCCTTTGTTGGGAAATTATCCTCTCCATAATATGCATTTAAGTACACACAAATAATCCCTGAGTATATTTTAAGGCATACAGGTTGTACACACCCAAAGTTCAAATAAACAAAGAAAGAAAGAAAGAAAGAAAGAAAAGAGAAGAGAAGAAAAGTAAAGAAGTAAAGAGTCAGGTCTGACAAACACCTCATTACAGGAACTTCACTTCACATGACACATCCACTGTTTGTCATTCCGCAGTGTGAATGCATTATGCTTCCCTTCTTGGACACAGGCTTTACACAACACCAGATGTACAAAAATACATGAACCTTTGATTAGAGTCACCTCTTCCCTTTTAATTTCCTCATGAAACCAGCAGAGAGGGGAACTGGGGCCTGCCTGTCGCAACAGCCTCAAGTGAAGGAGGCTACCTGGAAATGTAAGCCCTGACCAGGGCATTGTGAAACATGCAGATAAAGTACTTTCTTTTCACAAGAGCTGCAACCTACGTTTGGACGGGTAGACTGTCAGTTTCCCAACTCTGAAGTGGCAGTTTGACCTCCGCACAGTTTCTCCTTTCACCTCAAGACGCGAGGATAGGAGACTAAAGCTTTTGCCAAGTCTGTGGTGGATAAAGAAATTGCTTGAGTTTTGACAGAACTTTCTCGTTTTTGATATCATGCAGGCTTTACTGATGGTGAAATACAGAATTTCTCTCAGCATAATAGATTCCATTTGTCATAATGCGTAATACTATATGTGTTTTGATAAGTAATGAGATAATTTAGCCAACAAGTAATACAACAGCTTACAATGATATGAACAGATATGTGTTCTGGAAAGATAAGCCAGTGATTATTATCAGTCATTCACACAGAAAAATAAATAGTTTCATTCATTACTATTTTACCAAGTGAGAACTCATAAAATAACCGAGAGGAGGATTACAGCATTGGTGTCAACATTATCATAGAGACCTTATTTTACTAATACATTTAGTGACTGTTTAAGATCATAGGATGCAGCCATAAAACCAATGAACAAACATTCTAACCACCATGTTATGGACTTTTTCATGTGCACATGTGCGTGACTTTCACAAATCTGGGCCACCAGACTTAAAGTCAGCTATGCTGTTTTATCACAGTGCACAAAAAGCATTGCACACAATTAAATTTTAAACAAAAAAAATGGTATGCACATATTCAAGTGAGCATAGGCCAGCTCCATTGACACTTCTTTGAGATAGTTTCTTTCTTTGTGCGTTTGCTATTGGCCACGAGCAATGGGGGGAAGTGTGGTGTGATCACTAAGGGAGGGAATTAGAGTCGAACGCACTTCTAGACTAATGGAGACACATGCTCATTTCTGACAAGACTTTCAAGTGTTCCAGTGTTGCTGTTGAGAACCACCCCCCCCCACTTTCCTTTGCCACGGGCTCCAACACTTATGTTGGAAGCCTCCTCTTATTCAGAGAAAAATAATTAGGCTCTAAAAAATGAACCCAACCAAAAACATGTATTTAATGCAAAAATATGATAGATATCAGTCAGACCCACCACACCACAGCACATGTAAATGTAGCTACTCAGCACTTGTTGCCAAGAACGAAGCTCATCTTCGGGCTCGTACGACCACAGAGGGTCAGCTGGATCTCAGGTCAGGTGAGGGTTTGGGTGTCGCCTGCGGCGCGTTGGCACAGGGACTCCAGAAGGTGAGCATGTGGAATGATAAGTGCACCGAGGTGAATAAGGCCCTCCCCGGGGACACCCCCCCACACACACACACACACACAAACACACACACACTTCTGCTCACGCTAAATCAGCCAGTCCATCTGTAAAAGCTGCTGTCATCTATTGATTTTGCCCGAGGCGCCAGACCTTCACCACGGAGCCATAAGGGCCAGGGGAGGATAACTTGTGCTCCATGCTTCACCTATGGCAGCCGGTTGACTGCTGCTCTGGATGCCAGAGCACCGGGGTCATTCTCAGCTGGTGGTGGAGAGGTGGTGGTGGTGCAACAGCATTCCGTGCCCCTTGCCAAACCTGGCAAGTGGAGCGGCATGGAGTATCTCTTCGCATGGGAAAAAGCTCTGTCTGCATTATTCTGGCCGTCTCTCTCGGCTCTTCTCCTCTCTCCCTTGGACAATTTTCTTCAGGGCCTTCTCTTAGTCACTGTTAAGTAATGCGGGTGCGGTCCAAGGCTGTGCTCTCCTTGCGGCTAGCATTGCGCCAAAGCTCACACACACACACACACACACAAAATGCACTCGACATTACTGAATGCGCCATGGACGTCCATCAGAACGTCTTAACTCACCACTCACTCCTGAGTCATTACGGCAGGAACCACTCCAGCCAGTGAGATAGCACAACCTATAAAACACTTCTTAGAACACAATGTTTTCTCCGTAACATTTCCAATTACTGTGATTCATTTCAACAAAACTCCCTGAGAGCATTTATTATAACAAAACACCTCCCAAAAACGTGTTGACATCACCTGTTAGCCCTGCAGTTTTGAAGTTGTATTTTATAGTTAACTCCCTCCACTTCAGTGTAGACTTCCTGTAGGTTTATTAATTAAAGCAATGCTGGGGGAATCAAGTGTCAAGGCAGCGTGGCATGGAATAATGAGAAGGTGTTTGAAAATGAGGAAGAGAGGCTGAGTATTGGCCACATTTTTCCCACAGCTGTACAAATAACCACTCACAAACGCACCGGACGCCCACTTCAAACACCTTCAAAAGGTAACTGTACTCCGGAGCACAGAGCACATGCCTCATGACTACCTGCATCGAGCCTGATGGTTTTATTTTCCAGAGTTAGCCAAAAGTGCCGACTCAAAAGCCAACTCCGACTAGCTCCCCTTAGCCATGGCAGGCATCACATGCTTGAGAGATTCTTCACGCTCCGCGTTCCAGGAACTTGAAGTTCTTACTGCTTACGCTTGCTTGTGTGTGGTGGTGTGTGTGTGTGCGATCTGAGCTGCAATAGCTCACCGAGGAGCTCGACGCTCCTCTGCCAAGAGCATCTCAGCTGCCCCTGGAAGACGCCCAGCATCTAAAATCTCCCCAAGTGCTGCTCAGAGAATACAGTGATGTCACTGGTAGAGTTTTTATGAGACAATGCATTTTTAAAAATCTTGGCAAGCTCGTGCTGTTGGATCTTGAACACTACGATCGTGATATGATGATATTAACATTTAAGTGCCACACCTCTTATTTATTGAAGGAATTTCAAATTTCAGGCATGTGTCATGATGAATAAAATGTAATGATTTCCATCAGTTTTTATAACAGTACATTGCGTTTAAAAATGTCTAATGTATAAGCATAAAATACTGAACAACTACAATCACCATGTTGAAATGCCAGAATACTTAAACTAGTTTATAAGGTCAATTACCACCTATTACACACAGAAAAAGGTTTGCAATGATTTAGTAAGAACCATGTTGTTTAAATCAGTCTGTTATGATGAAATATGCAAATATACTACTTTAGGTGTTTTCATAGTGATTCAGACGGCACCATTGCAGAAATCACCATGAAAGGTGTTTATTTAATGCCTTTCAGGGTAACAGGATAAGAAACACGTGGCCTCTCTTTTACCCAGTTTTACTTGGCTTTTCAGTTTCAGATAGATTCCCTCTGGAATTCATGCATAATTCAGAAAAGATACTAGAAACTCTCCCGTACAAACATCTTGCTGTAGGTGCTCATATTCCCTGTAATTAAATATTAATAACTCATCTCCTATATATTCAGGTCTGAGCATCAATATTTCCGTCTTAAATTACTTAATAAACAGTGTGGATGCTCTCAATTCAACTTTTAATTTGAAGGCAGAGAGGATTCAAAGCTCTCATGTTCAACTTGGAGATCAAGGGCTGTTTCAAATCATCTGTAAATCTGACTGGTTGCTCTTACCCTTCCACCTTTGTTACTGACCCGATCATTTGTATCAACACAGAAGGCACAGTGATGTTGTTGGTAAATGGAGGATGGTAGTGATGATATATACTGTGTATACATATATACACACTTGTCATATATAATATTAGAAAGAAGTCATAGCCACCTCGAACAGTGTGATATTTTTTTACACATTTTTATTATGAATAAATAAGTGAATATGTTGAAAAGAACCACATGGCTCTTATTTGTCTCAATGCTCAGATGTCGAATCATGTTTGAAGGAGATGGTGGTTCTCTCCTCAGCTGTGCTCTCTTTCAGTCCCTTCTCCACGCTTCACAGAGTCGGGAGGCAGTAACGGTGAGCTCTGATTCCTGTCCCAGTTTAGTGAGAGCACACACTTAGGTAATGTGATCCGCAGCCACGGTTCAGTGAGCTCCACTCATCCCTGGAGACTCTGCCCACCTGGCACGCGTCCGCTCCTGGCCCGGTGCGCCGCTCAGCTCACCTGAGGGCAGCCATCCCTGACCACCAAACTCCTCCGCACCCCCAACACCCTCCCCACACACGACTCCCTCCCTTCTTTCCTCCCTCTGTCTCTCTCCCACTTCGCCATTGATCTAATGTGACGTTTCCCCCTGAGGAGCACGGAACCGGTGAAGTGCTTGTTATGTCTTCTCCCCCCAGCCCCTACCGCTGTCTCAGTGTTTGTTCAACAGCAGGTCAGGCCTGCTACAGGTCTCCCTCCCTCTCTCTCTCATCTCTCTCTCCTCTCTCTCTCTCTCTCTCCCTCCCTCTCTCTCTCCCTCCCATCTCTTTCCCCTTTTAATG